>NC_062232.1:75335263-75483923 GCF_902686445.1 Sciurus carolinensis | reverse complement strand
AAAGAAAGAGGAAGGAAGGAAGGAAGGAAGGAAGAAAGAAAGGAAGGAAAAGAAAAGAAAGAAGAAAGAAAGAGAAATTAAGAAAGTTCCAGATTGTCTTCCAATTTATATTCTTAACAGCAATATATGAATTATTTGACATACTCAACAGCAATTGATATTGTCAGTATTTATAACTTTAGCCATTCTAGTGAATGTATAAAGGTTTCATTCTCACTTCAATTTGCATTTCTCTGATTTCAGTAGACTTTTTCTGTGCTTATTGTCCATTACTATATCTTCTTTTGTGAAATATCTATTGAAGCATTTTGCCTATTTTTAATTGAATTATCTGGATTCAAGTCATGTGCCATATCTATGCAGGGCAAATATATTTTTCTAATTAATTGTGTATGGTATAAAGTATGAATTGGTGCTCTTTTTAATATATCTATCAACTTTTTCCTGTAACATATTTTGAAAAATCTATCCTTTCTCTGCTGAATTATTTTCCCCCTTATAGTAGAACACCAATTTGGGTTTGATTTTGTATTCTATTTTGTTTAATTGATCTATATGTCTATCCTTAGTCCCTCACACAGTGTTGTGAATCCTACAGCTCCTTTACAGTAGTTCTTGAAATCTGGTTTGTATATATCTCCCAACTTAGTTTCTCATAATTTTTACTATTCTGGCTCCTCTGCATTTCCTTATGCAATTTCGAATCAGATTATCTCTTTATACACATCATCTACCAGAATCATGTTTTGAAATGGTAATGGATCTCTAAATCAGTTTAGGTAGATTGAGATCTTAACTGTATCAAATCACATGACCTGCAAAAACAGTGCATGTTTCTGTCTCTCCTTTGTTTTCTTGAATGTCTTCCAACAAAGTTATATAGTTTTTAAAATAAAATATTAAGTATTGTGATACATCTATATCTGTTTTTCATATTTTGATGCTATATTTTTGTTTTATCTTCTAACTGCTCTTTGAAATTATACAGGAATACAATTGACTTTTTATGTACTGACTGTATACTACTTCCTTGTTGAATTCACTTAATAGTTTTTAGACTTTTGTATATTTCTTAATTATTTATATATATGTATATATATAAATTATATCACCCGTGAATACTTCCTGTTCAATCTCTATGACCTTTACTAATTTTATGTCCTTATTACAATGGTTGGCACCTCCAGTAGAGTATTAAATAGAAAATAAATAAACATTGTCATTTATTCCTTGACTTTAGGAAGAAAGAATACAAGAATACTGTTTTCCACTATCAAGTATGTTGGTGTTAGTCATAGACTCTTTTTTTAATAACCAGAGTTGAACCGAGGAGCACTTAACCATGGAGTCATATCCCAAACCCTTTTAAACTTTTTATTATTATATTTTGAGACTAAGTTGCTTAGGTTCACACTATGTTGTTGAGATTGGCCCTGAACTTGAGATCTTTCTGACTCAGCCTCCTGAGTTGCTGAGATTACGGGCATATGTCATCTCACAGGGCAGCTGCAGACTTTTAATATATGTTCTTTATCAGACTAAGGAACTTCCCCTCTATTGAATACTTAAGTAGGATTTAATCAAATGCTTTTTCTGCATCTGCAGAGGCGATGTAATAGTATTTTGCCTTTGTTTTCCTACTACAGTGATTTATGTTGACTGATTTTAAATGCTAAACCAAGCTTATATAATGACTTGAATCTCAGGCATTCATACTGTACTAACAATTAATATATTTTCATAAAATTTTATAATCCTGTTTTAGTTTTGTTGATTTCATCTGGTTTTGATCTATGAGTAATTCTAGAATCAAAAATTATATGAGAATTATCATGGTCTTCTATTTTCTGAAAGAGGTTTATAGGACTGAATTTATTTTTTTCCTTAGATGCTTAATAGATTTTAGTTAGAAACTCCATTTTTTAAAAAAACAGTGTTATTCAAGTTATCTATTTCTTCTGTGTTATTCAACAAATTTGTCTCCTCAAAGAAATTTGTGAAGGTTTCCAGAACAAAAGTTATTCTTAGTTCTTCCTTTGTATCTTTCTATTAGCTGCAAGATATCTAATTATGTCCCCTTTTTCATATTGATATCAATAATTTTTGTCTTCCCTTTTTCCTTTGATTAGTCTGAGAGGTTAATTAATTTTGCTAATCTTTTTGACAAACCACCTGTGTCTTTAATTTTCTTTATATTTCTGTATTCAATTTAATTGATTTCTGCTATTAATTATATATATCCCTCTTTCTTTGGGTTTAATTGTTTTCTTTTTATAATATTCAAGTCAATTTTATTTCATTATATCAGCAATGAAATCTTGGATTTGAAATGTAAAGCACAGTACCACTTAAGTAAAACCAAGAAATAACAGAAAACTATGAATGTGACAAAGATTAGATACTTGTTTTCTAGTGCCTTAAAGTGGAAATTCACATGACTGATTTGGGACCTTCCTTAAGTATTTTGTATTTTTAAAACTCATCTAAATACCGTTTTATCTGTAACCCACAATTCAAGTGTGTGTATTATATTTGGCTATTTAAAAATATTTTCTAGATTCCTTTGGAAGTATTTTGATCAAGTAGTTAATTAGAAGTGTGATTTTTAACTTTCCTAGTACTGGAAGATTTTACATATATTTCATATAATGCTTATTAATGGAATATTTTTAATCTGATAACAAACTTTTAATCATTTACATTTATTTAGGTTTATTGAGACTTGTTTTACTGCTCACTGTATGTCTTAGTGAATGTATCATGTTACTTGAAGATAATATGTAATTTTTGGTTGTTTGATGGAGTTTTATATAAAGGTCATTTAGCTCAAGGTGTTTGATAGTTTAGGTAATGTCAAAAATAAAACTGCACAATAAAGTGATAAAAATATTTTATTCACTAATTACTGAGTATAGGGGAAAGAACTGAGCTCCATTTATTTTTTTCTTTCTGAGTCTAGCTAAAGGTTTGTCATTTTCAAAGAAGCAATGTTAATTTTGTTGCTTTTTAAAATACTACTTTTCTTCTTTATCCATTTATTTCCACTCTATTCATTGTTGATTTTCTTTTTCCTCCTTGCTTTGTATTTCAAGTTTCTTAAGGTGAATGGTCGTGTAAGAAAACCCACGAAAACCACGCCGGACACAGGAAATCACATAAGAGAGTTTATTAAGCAAACAGAGTGTCTCCCTGCAGGGTAAGAGAGAAAACGAGAGGAAAAGGAAAAGGGCGCATGCAAGAGAGAGTGAACAGTGAGGAGGAGAAAGAAAGTGAGTCAGGGGGAGAGAAAGCATGAGAAAAGATGGCGGGATAGCTACCCTTAATCAATTGAATTCCGCTGGGCTAACAGGGGGCCAATAACAGAGAAGGATACTTGCAAGTCTGATGAACCAATAGCTAGCTAGGATGTTCACAGACTGACAAGTAGTTGGGAGGTGGGAAAATGGCTGCACTGGAAAGGGTGGAGAGAGCAGCTTTCAGACTGACAAGCTAGGTTGTGATGCAACAGAAAGGGTTGGGGAGCAGCTTTGTATTACAGATTGAGTTACTGATTTCTGGTATTTCTTCTCTTTTAAGGTGTGTGTTTACATCTACAAGTTTTCCTCCAAGCACCATTTTGTTCTCTATAAGTTTTCTTATGTTCATTCTTTATTTTCATTTATCTCATTGAATTTCTTATGTGATTTTCTTTGATACATGGGTTATTTAGGAGTTCATTGTTTAAGTTTTATACATTTATGAGCTTAGCAGTTATTTTTGTTATTGAGTTTATTCACACTTGTGACAGAATAACATACTTTGTATCATCACAATCCTTGTAATATATGAGGTTTGTTCTATGGCCTGGTATATTATGCAGATGTTACTTCTCTTTTGATGGTGTGATTGAATGACTTTGATGATGTGAAGCTGGTACACATTAAGCATAGAGGAAAGGGGACAGAAGGTGGGGAAATGGAAGGGGAAGGAGAGGTAGTGGAGACCTAATTAGAATAATGTATATTCCATGCTTGCAAAATTACATCAAAATGGATTAAACTCTCATGTATTATTAAAAAGAATCAATAAAAAAGTAAATGAATAGTACTTCAAATTTTGTATTTTGATATTTTCTCAAGCTAGTGACATTTGGTAACATACTCTCTGCTGACATTGGGCAGTGGCAGTAGTGGCAGTCAGTTGCAGCTCCTCCTCAGTCATATAATTATGAGGGTAAATAACTGACATTGTGCAGGTGTATTGTGTTGTTAAGCTGAAATTTTTGTTAGGTTAGGTCTACTTAAGCGTAACTTTTTTTAAAAATTATTTTTTGTTTCTTCTTATCCTTAAAGAAGAATGACTTTATGACATTTGCCAGTAAATGGATAGATCTGGAGAATATAATATTAAGTGCAATTTTGCCTTATAATATTTTCAATTTATGAAGTATTTATCAGCACATAACATATAATATTTGATTAGGCTATTTGAATGGAGTCTGTTCTCCTTGTACTCTGAAGTCTGTAATTTCCTCCTCAGAGTGAACAACATTAAGTATGGGTAAATTCACCAGTCACTGTGAGATGGAAATTCTATTTGCAGGGCTTTGTTCAGTCGTATCTTTCCCTGATCCCTATTAAGCTTTCTGCATCATTTGCTATCACACTCACTCGCTAGGTTCTGTCAATTATGGGCCAATTTCTCTATTGTTTTTACAGTCTTTGGCCATAGAATGCCCCGCAGTCTGAAATATTTGTATTGGTAAGTTTTGAGAGAATATCAATAGGGACACCTATACACCCAAACTAAGTAGAACTTTGGAGTTAAAAATTATACGAGCAATCAACAAATATATGAAAAAATGTTCAACATCTCTCATAACTAGAGAAATGCAAGTAAAAACTACCCTAAGATTTCATCTAACTCCAATTAGAATTGCTCTTATCAATAATAGAAGCAATAATAGGTATTGGTGAGGATATGGGGGGAAAGGCATACTCATACATTGCTGGTGAGATTGCAAATTGGTGCAGCCACTCTGGAAAGTAGTATGGAGATTCCTCAGAAAACTTGGAATGGACCCACCTTTTGACCCAGTTATACCTCTCCTTGGTTTATACCCAAAGGACTTAAATTTAGCATACTATAGTAACACAGCCACATCAATGTTTTAGCAGTTCAATTTACAATAACTAGATTGTGGAACCAAACTAAATGCCCTTCAATAGATGAGTGGATAAAGAAACTCTATTATATATACACAATGGAATATTACTCAGAAAAAAAGAATAATAAAATTATGACTTTTGCAGGTAAATGGATAGAGTTGGAGAATAACATGCTAAGTGAAATAAGTCAATTTCAAAAACCAAAGGCCGAATGTTCTCTCCGTTAAGTAGATGCTGATACATAATGGGGCTGGGGAAGGTGGTAAGGGAAGAATGGAGGAACAATGGAGTGTGTAGAGGGAAATGAGAGCAGGGGAGGAGGTGAGGGAAGGAAAGATGGTGGAATGAGACAAACATCATTACCCTATGTATCCTTATGATTACATAAATGGTGTGAATCTACAGTGTGTACAACCATAGAAATGAAAAGTTGTACCCCATTTGTGTAGAGTGAATCAAAATGCAGTCTGTAAAAATTAAAATTGAAATTATAATAATTTGAATGAAGCATTCATTAGAGGAAAAAACATCAGAAAAAGCATGACAGGAAAATAATTATTGAAGAAAAATTCATAGATATTCTCCAATCTAAAAAAGAGAAAGGAAAATTAATACATTGAAACTGCACAGAGACTTGACATGTAGGACACCATCAAGCATACCAATACGTGCAGAGTGGAAATCTGCCAAAGGAGAAAAGAGAGACAGTGACAGAAAGAATATTTGAAGAAACAATGAACACATACCTAAGGAATGTCATGAGATAAATTATTATGAATGTTTGAGAAGCTTAAAGAGTTCCAGTTGAAATAAACTCAAATGCATTTACATTTATTTACAAATCAAACTTTTGAAAGCAAAGAAACATCAAAGCAGGAAGAGATAAACCAATGCATTACATATAATATACTCTTGATAATATTAATAACAATTTTTCATCAGAAATGGGGACCAGAAAGTAGTGGGAAAACACATTCAAAGGAAAGAAAGAAAACAATCAACCAAGAATTCCATAGCTGGCAAATAAATAACAGAAATTAATATATGCCCAGAAAATTGAAAACTGAGATAATCATCAGTAAGAAAATGCCCATTAGGGAGTAATAAAAGGATACCTTCAGATTGCAATGATTACAACATGAAATGGTAATTCAAATTGATGTGAAGAAATAAATAAAGCTATAAAATGACTGATCACATAGGTTAATGTGAAAGATGGTATAAACGTACATTTTCTTTACAACAGTATCTCCTTTATATGACTTGAAGACAACTGTATAAAGCAATTATTATGAATCAATATTGATGGCCACAAAATGTATATGTGACTTATATTACAACGATAACACAAAAGAGGGAGGAGAAAATGTAGTCATAGAAGATCAAAGTTTTTATATACTATAAAAATAGTGACTATTTGTCAAAAGATTAGATAATGATCTTAAAATTAAATTGTTATAAGTTATTTACTGCAATACCCAAGGAAACCACCAAGATTATAACTAAAAAATACAGTAAATGAAATGGAAGGAAATTAGTACTATATTGATAATATTTAATACAAAAGCAGCAGTAATGAAGGAAGATTGTAACAAAAAGATATGACACATAGACAATCAATAGCAAATGATAGCCTTAAATTTGAATTTTTAGTAATTATATTAAATGTCATTAGGTTAAACACTTACATCTTTTAATGACAGAGTGGATAAAAATAAGAATGCTGATACATTTTTTATGCAGTCGACAAAGACACTTTATACTGAAGGAAAACTAAGTTAAAAATAAAAGAATAAGAAAAGATATTCCTTCTAATTGTATCCAAAATATACTTGCAGTGACAGCACTAACACCACATAAAATAGACATTAAGATGAAATGTTACCAGAAACACAAAAGGTCAATTTACAAGTATAAAGGTGGTGGAAAAGGGTCATCTATCAGTAAAACAATTTTAAATATCAGTTTCCATAGCAACATAGCTACAAAATACATGAACTCAACACTAAAATTTCAATACTAATTGTTGGACAAATTTCAGTGTTCTAATTTTCTTTTCCTTCCTTCCTTCCTTCCTTCCTTCCTTCCTTCCTTCCTTCCTTCCTTCCTTCCTTCCTTCCTTCCTTCCTTCCTTTGTTCCTTCCTTCCTTCCTTTCTTTTGCTGAGGATCAAACAGCCCAAGCCTTCACAAATGCAAGGCAAGTGTTCTACCATTGAGATACATCCCTATCCCTCAATTTTAATAAAGGGGAGAACTGTAAAGAATATTAATGAAATGGAACCCTTGAATCATACTATAAGCTACTTAGAACTAACAGAAATCAATAGAACCCTCCATCCAACAAGTGAAGCACACAATTTTTTTCCTCAAATGCATGTGAAATATTCTCCAGAATAGGCCATTTGTTAAGCAATAAAACAAGTCTCAATAAATCTTAGAGCATTAGAATCATACAAAGGGTGTTGTCCAAATCACAAATAGGTTTTATTAACTTTTCAAATCATAATGAAATTTGAGAAATTCACAAACACCTAAAATTAACTAAAAACATATTTCCAAATAATAAATGGGTTAAAGATTAAATCCCAAGAGATGAATACAAATGAAAGCACAATACACAATAGTCAGATTGTGGAACCAACCTAGATGCCCTTCAATAGATGAATGGATAAAGAAACTGTGGTATATATATACAATGGAATATTACTCAGCCATAAAGAATAATAAAATTATGGCATTTGTAGGCAAATGGATGAAATTGGAGAATATCATGCTAAGTGAGATAAGCCAATCTCAGAAAACCGAAGGATGAATGATCTCACTGATAAGCGGATGATGATACATAATAGGGGGTCGGAGGGAGGCAAGAATGGAGGAAGGAGAGACTGTATAGAGGGAAAAGAGGGGTAGGAGAGGTGGAGGGAAGGGAAAAATAACAGAATGAATCGAACACCATTACCCTATGTAAATGTATGATTACACAAATGGCATGCCTCTACTTCATGTACAGAGAAACAAGATGTATCCCATTTGTTTTCAGTAAAAAAAATTTAAATAGATCAAAATAGATTGAAAGGTATCTCATATGCACTTATTTGAAGACTGATACTACTAAAATGACATACAATCAAAAGTATCTGCAAATTTTATAAAATCTCTATAAATACTTTATTTGCAGAAGTTGAGAAGCCGATCATAAAATTTATATGAATAAACAAGGGGCACAGATTTGCCAAAACAATATTAAAAGAAACGTATTTGAATGGCTCACACTTACCAATTATAAAACATCACAATGCTATAGTAAACAAGCTATAGTGGTACTGATGTAATAATAATAATAATGCAGATCACTGGAACACAATAGATGGCCCAGAAATAAAACATCAGTTAGTTTTCCAAAAGTGTTCAAACAAATTCCATGGCAAAAATGTTAGTCCTTTCAATAAATGGTGCTGGGACAACCAGCTATTCACATGGAAAAGAAAAATGTTGGATGCTGTCTTCCAGCATAAAAGTTAATTTCACTATATCATATATCAATATCTTAGAGCTAAAACCATAAAACTCTTAGAAGAAAACAGGAGTAAATATTTGTGACCTCAGGTTTGGCTCTGCTTTTTTATGTATGCAACTAAAATATAAAAAAATAAATTGTATATTTTAAAAATAAAACATCCTTGCTTTAATGAACACCATAAGTAAGTGAAAAGCAGCAAATAGATTCTGAGAGAATATTTGCAAATCATATCTCTGACAAGAAACTTGTATTGAGAATATATAAATTCTCTTCTAACTTAAACATAGTGAAGAATAATTCAATTAATCCAGGGAGAAAGAATGGGAATAGACACCTTATTAAAAAGTTAAGTTGTCAATAAACACATGAAAAGATGTTCAACATATCAGGTAGTCATTAAGGAAATTCAAATAAACACCACAATGAGATACTACTTTAGGCTCTACAGGATGGTCTTATTCAAACACAGTTTTAAAACATATGTTCATTTATGGTAGGAATATAAAATGGAGCTGCCACTTTGCAAAACAATTTGAAAATTTCTCAAGTATTAAACATACATTTACTATATTACCCAACAATTTCTCTCCTAAGTTTGTACACAAAACAATGGAAAACCTATTTCCACACAAATTCCTCTATATTCGTGGCACCGTGCACATGGCATTTTGTTGAAAATCAATTGAACATAAAATGTAAGAATGTATTGTTAGGCTTTCAATTGACTTAAATGAACATGTTTATGCTATGGCCCCATCTTTTATTTATGGTTCTAATTTGTAGTAAGTATTGAAATAAGAAAATTTGAATTCTGCCATCGTTCATCATTATCAAGATTACTTTTTCTATTCAGTTACAGTAGGAGCCAGGTGGTGGTTGTGTATGCGTGTAATCCCAGTGGCTAGGGAGGCTGAGGCAGGAGGATCTTGAGTTCAAATCCAGCTTCAGCAAAATTGAGGCACTAAGCAACTCAGTGAGATCCTATCTCTAAAGAAAATACAAAATAGGGCTGGAGTGGTGGCTCAGTGGTCGAGTGCCCCTGAGTTCAATACCAAGTACTGAAAAAAAAAAAAAAACAGTTATAATAGGAAAAATATACAGAAAATGTGCAAATATGTGTACTATTCATCTACTGATGAGTGGATAATAAAATGGTATTCACATACAATGGATTACCATGCAACAATAAAAAGAAGCAAATTACTGATATGTTCTGCAATGTAGGAGAACTTAGAAAACTTTGGGCTAAATGAAAGAAGGCAAACGAAAAAAGGACACACATTGCATGATTATTTCATATTCAATGTGTAGATTAGCAAATTCCATTGAGACAGCATGCAGTTTAGTGTTTTCTGTCCTTGGGTGGATATGTGGGGGTAGCTTCTGTTGAGTCATGACTAATGGTTATAGGAATCTTTTTGGACTGTTGAAAACATTAAAAATGAGACAATAGTAGTTGTCACACAACTATGAATATATTAAATCAACTGATTTTATGCCTCAAAAGAATGATGTGATGGTTTTTGAATTAAAATTCAATGAAAACATTTTTAAAAGAATCCAAAAAGAAAGCACATTCCAAGAAAGTATAAATCAACAAATAATAATCATTTCTTTTGCTATGTCAATAGTTACATTTCCTAGTGTTGGGATCCCCCAAATAAACATAATGCTGACTCTTGCACCGCATTGATGAGGGTGGATAAAACTTGAGTTCCTAGTTTTGGTCTGTGCTTCCAATAGAATTAAACAATCAGCTCACCTTCATTAACTACTTTAACTGTCATCACTTTGAATTGATCTGGTTCTGATCACAGCAGTGAATCCCAAGAATGTTTTGATGTACATTAAAAGACATAATAATAACAATCTGATATCTTTAAGCAAGGAGAGAGGTGAAGGGGAAATTCTTGACCAGAAGCTGAAAAGGCATGTACTTTAAATGGGGAACCAGTACAAGGAAGAATATGGAAATATAGCAGAGAGGGGCAGAAAAGAGAGAGAAATAAATGAGCAAACCAGTAAATTAAACAATTTCAGAAGAAATGCTATCAAGGAAATTTTTTAAAAAGTAATGTTACAATAAGTGACTTGTATTTTTCATGCTTCTTGGGTTTGGGTGAATGAGGACAGCCTTTCTTTCTTTTTTTATAAAGATCTTGATCCATTTTATTGTTATCTATACTGAGAAATTCTCTAGGGTCCATTTATATAAACATCAAAATCTTCTTCCACAATAGACATGCACATCGGAATATCATTTTCCAAAACAATCTGAAGAGTCATTCTAGTTTCATATGAACAAATACTTGCCAGATTTACATATTGTTTGAATTCTGGGGATGTGTTTTTGTTGTTGTTGTTGTTCTTTGATTCATTGTACACAAATGGGGTACAACTATTGTTTCTCTGGTTGTACATGAAGACAGTCATACCATTTACGTAATCATACATGTACATAGAGTATTGAAGTTTGTCTCATTCTATTATCTTTTCTTCCCCCTGCCCCCTTCTCACCCTTCATTTCCTTCTACACAACCCATCCTTCTTTCATTCTTCCCTTACCTCCCTCCCCCCATTATGTATCATCATCCACTTATCTGAGAAATCATTCAGCCTTTGGTTTTTTGGGATTGGCTTATTTCACTTAGCCTGATATTCTCCAACTCCATCCATTTACCTACAGATGCCATAATTTTATTCTTCATTATGGCTGAGTAATATTCCATTATGTATATATAGCACAGTTTCTTTATCCATTCATCTATTGAAGGGCATCTAGGTTGGTTCCACAATCTAGCTGTTGTGAATTGATATTCAGCTATGAACATTGATGTGACTGCATCACTGTAGTATGCTGATTTTAAGTTCTTTGGGTATAGGCTAAGGAGTGGGATAGCTGAGTCAAATGGTGGTTGTATTCCAAGGTTCCTAAGGAATCTCCATACTGCTTTCCAGAGTGGCTGCACAAAATGTGCAACCCCAATAGCAATGTATGAGTGTACCTTATTCCCCACATCCTTGTCAACACCTATTGTTGTTTATATTTTTGATAATAGACATTCTATTTGGAGTGAGATGAAATCTTAGGGTAGTTTTGATTTGCATTTCTCTTATTACTAGAGATGTTGAATGTTTTTTCATATATCTGTTGATTGCTTATAGATCTTCTGTGAAGTGTCTGCTCATTTCCTTAGCCCATTTGTTAATTGAGTTATTTGTATTTGTATTCTGAGTGTAAAGTTTTTTCAGTTCTTTATAGATTCTATAGTTTAGTGCTCTATCTGAAGTGAGTGTGGCAAAGATATTCTCCCACACTGTAGGCTCTCTCTTCACATTTTTGATTCTTTCCTTTACTGAGAAAAAGCTTTTTAGTTCAAATCTATCCCAATTATTGTTTTCTGCTTTTAATTCTTATACTTAGAGAGTCGTGTTAAGAAAGTCTGGTCCTAAGCCAACATGATGGAGATTTGGACCTAATTTTTCATCTATTAGATGCAGGGTCTCTGGTCTAATTCCTAGGTCCTTGATCCATTTTGAGTTGTGTTTTTGCAGACTGAGAGAGAGGGGTTTAGCTTCATTTTGCTACATATGGATTTCCAGTTTTCCCAGCACCATTTGTTGAAGAGGCTATCTTTTCTCCATTGTATGTTTTTGGCACCTTTGTCTAGTATGAGATAACTGTATGTATGTGGGTTTGTCTCTGTGTCCTCTATTCTGTACCATTGGCCTCCTTGCCTATTTTGGTGCCAATACCTGCCATTTTGTTACTCTTGCTCTGTAGTATAGTTGAAAATCTGGTATTGTGATACCTCCTGCTTCACTCTTCCTGCTGAGGAATGCTTAACTCTTCTGGGATTCTTATTCTTCCAGATGAGTTTCATGATTGCTTGCTCTATTTCTGTTAAGTATGTCATTTGGATTTTAATTGGAATTGCATTGATTTTGTATAGTGCCTTTGGTAGTAAGACCATTTTGAAAATATTAATTCTGCCTATCCAAGAACATGGGAGATCTTTCCATCTTCTAAGATTTTCTTTAAATTTTTCCTTAGTGTTTTGTAGTTCTCATTGCAGAGGTCTTTCACCTGTTTTGTTAGATTGATTCCAAAGTATTTTATTTTTTTGAGGCTATTGTGGATGGGTTCGCTTTCCTAATTTCTCTTTCAGAGGGTTCATCACTTATGAAAAAAATGCTTGAGATTTATGAGTGTTGATTTTATATCCTGTACTTTGATGAATTCATTTATTAGTTATAGAAGTTTTCTAGTGGAGTTTTTTGGATCCTCTAAATATATAATCATGTCATTGGCAAATAGTGACAGCTTGAGTTCTTCTTTTCCTATTTGTATCCCTTTAATTTCTTTTGTCTAATTGCTCTGTCTAGTGTTTCAAGGATGATGTTGAATAGAAGCACTAAAAAAGGGCATCCCTGTCTTGTTCCAGTTTTTAGGGGAAATGCTTTCAGTTTTCCTCCATTTAGAAAGATGTTGGTCATGGGTTTAGCACAGATAACCTTAACAATGTTTAATTATGTTCCTACTATCCCTGTTTTTTCTAGTGTTTTGAGCATGAAGGGGTGCTATATTTTATCAAATACTTTTTCTGCATCTATTGAAATAATCATGTGATTCTTAACTAAGTCTGTTGATATGGTGAATTACATTTTCTGATTTCCAGATGTTGAACCCTGGGAATAAACCCACTTGATCATGGTGCACTATATTTTTAATATGTTTTTTTATGTGATTTGCCAGAATTTGTTATGGATTTTTGCATCTATGTTCATTAAGGATTTTGGTCTGAAGTTTTCTTTCTTCCATGTGTCTTTGTCTGGTTTTGGTGTCAGGGTGATATTAGCTTCATAGAAGGAGTTTGGAAGGGTTCCTGCCTCTTCTAATTCATGGAATACTTTGAGAAGTATTGGAATGGGTTCTTCTTTGAAGGTCTTGTAGAACTAGGCTGAGAATCTATCTGGTCCTTGCCTTTTCTGGTTGGTAGGATTTTAATGACTTCTATTTCTTTGCTTGAAATTGATCTATTTGAATTGTGTATGTCCTTCAGATTCAGTTTGGGTGGATCATGTCTTTAGAATCCTGTGGATATCTCTGCGATTTTCTATTTTGTTGGGGTATAGATTTTCAAAGTAGCTTCTCATTATGTTTTGTATTCAAACAGTGTCTGTCATGAGATCATGAATTTTAGTAATTTGTGTTTTCTAATTCTCTTAGTGTGACTAAGGTTTTTTCAATTTTATTTTTTCAAAGAACCAACTTTTTGTTTTGTCAATTTTCTGAATTATTTATTTTGTTTCACTTTCATTGATTTCAGCTGTGATTTTAATTATTTCCTGTCTTCTACTAGTTTTGGTGTTTTTCTATTCTTCTTTTTCTAGCACTTTGAGCTGTAATGTTAGGTCATTTATTTGTTGACTTTTTCTTCTTTTATTGAACACGCTCCATGCAATGAATTTTCCTCTTGGTACTGCTTTCATACTGTCCAATCAACAAAATTTTGATATGCTGTATTGTTTTTATCATTTACCTCTAAGAATTTTTTTTTATCTCCCCACTATGTCTTCTGTTATCTATGAATCATTCAACAGTGTATTATTTAGTCTCCATGTTTTGGAGTAGTTTCTGTTTTTTATTTTATCATTGATTTTTAATTTCATCCCATTATGATCTAATAGAATACAAGTTGATATCTATATTTTTCTGTATTTGCTAAGATTAGATTTGTGGAATAACACACGGTCTAATTTAGAGAACGATCCATGTGCTGCTAAGAAGAACATATATTTGCTGGTGGATGGATGGAATATTCTGGATGTCTGTTAAGTCTAAATTATTGATTGTGTTATTGAGTTCTATGGTTCCTTTGTTCAATTTTTGTTTGAAAGATCAGTCTAATGGTGAGAGAGTTTTGTTAATGTCACCTAGTATTATTGTGTTTTGGTCTATTTGGTTCCTGAAATTGAGAAGGATTTGTTTAACGTACATAAATTCGCTATTGTTTGGGGTATAAATATTTGATTGCTATGTCTTACTGATTTATGTTCCCTTAAGCATATGAAATGTTCTTCTGTATCCATTCTGACTAACTTTGACTTGAAATCTTCTTTGTCTGATGTGACAATGGAAACCCTGCTTTTTTACTGAGTCTGTGTGTGTGGTATGTTGTTTCTCATCCTTTCACCTTTAGTCTTTGAGTATCTTTTTCTATGAGATGAGTCTCTTGAAGGCAGCATGTTGTTGGATCTTTCTTTTTAATCCAATCTGACAGTCTATGTCTTTTGATCGCTGAGTTTAGGCCATTAACATTCAGGGTTATTATTGATATTTGACTTGTATTCTCAGGAATTTGGCTCATTTTTGACTTTTAACTTGACTTGGTTTCTTATTTAATTGATCCTTTCTTTAGGGTAATTCCTTCCTTTGCACACTTACACTGTTGTTTTTCATTTCTTCCTTATGGAATATTTTGCTGAGAATACTCTGTAGTGCAGATCTTCTATTTGTAAATTCTTTTAGCTTTTGTTTACCATGGAAGGATTTTATTTTGTTGTCAAATCTGAAGGTAAGTTTTGCTCAGTATAAAATTCTTGGTTGGCATCCATTTTCTTTCAGAGCTTGAAATATGTTGGTCCAAGCCCTTCTTGTTTTTAGGGTCTGGGCTGAGAAATCTGTTGATATCCATACTGGTTTCTCCCTCTATGTAATATGATGCTTTTCTCGGTCTGCCTTTAAATCTGTATCTTCATTTTGTATGTTCGGTATTGTCATTATAATGTGCCTTGGTGTGGATCTGTTGTAATTTTGTATATTTGGTGTCCTGTAAACCTCTTGTATTTGATTTTCCATTTCATTCTTCAGATTTGGGAAATTTTCTGATATTATTTCATTGAATAGATTATTCACTCCTTTGATTTGTATCTCTGTGCCTTCCTCAATCCCAATAATTCTTAAGTTTGGTCTTTCCATGATATCTCATAATTCTTGGAGGTTCTGTTCTTGATTTTTTCCATCTTCTCTGTTTGCTCAACTTTGTTTTCAAGATGAAATATTTTTTCTTCATTGTCTGAGGTTCTGTCGTCCAAGTGATCTAGCCTGTTGGTTATGCTTTCTATTGAGTTTTTAATTTAGTTTGTTGTTTCCTTCATTTAAAGGATTTCTCTGTGGTTTTTTTTTAATCAGAATCTCTATCTCTTTACTGAAATGATCTTTTGCTTCCTACATTTGCTATTTTAACTGTTTATTGGTAAGATCATTCAATGCCTGTATTTGCTCTCTTATCTCATTGTTTGCTTCACAGATCATTTTAATTATGTACCTTCTGGACTCACTTTATGACATTTCTTATGCCAAGCTATCGGTGGGTTCTACTGATAAAGCATCTAGGTTTATTTGGGCTACTTCTTCCCTTGTTTTCTCATGTTATTCCTGTATCTTCCCCTCCAACATTGTGAATCAGAGCTATTACAGTTTCCCCCCTATAGACTTATAGTGTCCCTGCAGGTTTCCAATATCTCACCTTGAAGTGAGAGATCAATATTAGCAACACACCATACAAACTATATGAATTATTAACCTAAGTAGTCCCTATTAAGATATTAACCATGTTGTCAACGGGGATGATGAGTTCAATTATTATCTACATTTCAATTATTATCTACAGTATAACCAATAATTTTGCAATAAGGACCACAATTTCTAAGTGGACAAAGAAGATGGGGAGGGGTGTAGGATATAACATTAAAATAGATAAGAAATGAGGCTATAGAGGTACTATGTTGTAAGAATAGTGAAAGCAGAACTAAAAGATATAGGTTTGTTAGCATGAGAAAAGGGAGAAAGAGTCTCCAAGAAAACAGGTAGATAAGAGGAAAAGTACAGAAAGTGAGAAAAATATTAATAAAAGAAGAATGTAGGAATAATATAGTTATGATAGAAATAATTATAATATTACTACTAATTAAAAATAAATTCTACAATAAAACTATATTTTACTGTTCAAACTTCCTAGTCATCAGTAGCCTGACCCTGAGAGGAACTTGATAATGTGGTATCTCAAGAAGAGTTCTGTCCCACTATGGATGGTGGCCTCCAGGTTGGGAATAATCAATGCTAGTATGCAAAGGCGACCCCATGTGCTGATAGATGATCAGCCACAGCATGGGCACTAGATTGACAGACCTCGGGCTGGGGCCTGGGTCTGGGTCTCTGTGTTAGAGATGGTGAGCCTGGTGGCTGGGCCTCTTCTCGGCACAGGAGATTTGAGAACAGCCTTTCTTAAAATGTAACATTTGGACTAAGATTAAGATAAAAGGCAGCAGTCATTTATAATGAGTATTCCAGGTAGAGAAGCAGCAATTTAAAAGTCCTTGAGCAGGGAAGAGTGACATGGACCTTAGTCAATGAGGCTGTAGCACAGTGTTCAAGTAAAAAGTGATGTGAGGAGATGTATAGTGATGATAGTTTGATGAAGGGTGTTTCAGGCCACATCAGGAGTTTTAATTTTGTTCTGCTGAAAACAGAAGGAAATATATAGTTTTAAGTTTGAATGTCATGATCTGATTTATGTTTCTGAAAACACCAGAAGCATATTGAGTCATTGCCAATATTTTCTAAACTGTATGTTTCATGTGACAATGGAATTAATGAACATTAATTAAGGAGTTATAAATTTAAATTAATATCAATGATACAATGTAACATTTTATTGCATCTCAACAGAGAAACTTTGTTTCTATATAATTCAGTAGTTCTTGCATTGAGATTTGGAAGCCAGAAATCAATTTATTCTATTTCATGAATAATTTTCTGATTTGAGGTTAGACATGCATTTGAATTTTTATGATCGTTTATTTTAAATGATGGTGCTTCACATGCCCTTTACTTTATATTGTACTACAAATTTGGAACAGATCACTCTTAGAACACATTTAAAGTATGATAAATACAGTTACAATGCATATCCTCTTTATATTATTTTGGTGAATGAGGGGAAGACCATTTGGTGGGAATGAATGTATGTGGACCTTGTTATGGTTTGGATATAAGGTATTCCTCCAAACTTCTGTTTTAATGCAAGAGTATTCAGAGGCAAAATGACAGGATTATGAGAGCTGCAACCTAATCAGTTCATCATAGTTTGAATTGACTGACTGATAACTGTAGGCAGGTGTGGTGAGTTTAGAGGACATGGTTCACTGGGGAAAGTCCTAGAAGAGCATATTTCTCTGTGGCCCCTTACCCTTTCTCTCTGTGTTTCTTGGCCATCATGATTTTGGAACAGTGACCCTTCACCATGTCCTTCTGCCTTGATGTTCTGCCTTGCCTTGGACCCAGAGTAATGGAGTTGGCCTACCATGGATTAAATCCCTGAAACCATGAGTCAAAATAAAATTTTCCTTTTCAAAGTTGTGCTTGTCTGGAATTTTTGTCATGGAGACACAAATTAACTAACACAGACCTGAAACAAATCTACATGAGAGGGTCAAATATTAGGGACACCTGAGTTGAACACTTGATTCAACACAGTCCACTAATAAATGCCAAAATTGTGCTGGAATTGGTTTGTGCCAGCTCCCAAGCAAGTAAGTGATAGAGTAGTAATTATTACCAGGGCAAAATGTGTTTGCACCCTGATGTCATTGATCTCAATCTTCCACCTAAATGTATCACACCAGAGATTACCAGTAACTGTGACTATATTTCTCT
The DNA here is from genome assembly GCF_902686445.1 of Sciurus carolinensis. NCBI lineage: Eukaryota > Metazoa > Chordata > Mammalia > Rodentia > Sciuridae > Sciurus > Sciurus carolinensis. The sequence continues at coordinate 75,465,534 of NC_062232.1, read as the reverse complement.
ATTAAATTCTGTCACTCTCCTTCTCTCTCCCTCACCCCTTGCTTTACAGCCAACAGCCAACATCTACCACCATACAAGTGATTAAATATCCTTTGCCTTCAAATCTCTTCAATTCATTCCAACTGAGCACAGATAGATCATCATAATCCTAGCTAAATTGTAGATTCATAAACTAAGTAAATTCTATCATTGCCTTAAGACACTGTTTAGTGTAACTTTTATAGAGCTATAGTAACTACTATAAATCAGACTTGTGTATTCAACTGCCTTGCCAAGTGCAATTTTAATAGGTAAAAGTTGAAGTCACTCTTATCTTTCCCGAACAAACTGTTTAACCAGAAATATTTATTAACTACCTTTACTCAACAAATGACAATTTTTTTCTTTCTTTTTCTCAATCCATAAACCATATTCAGCTTTGATTTCTCTCTGTGTCATAGGAGCTACCCAGTATGTCATTGTTGGCTCTACTTTCATACTTTATTCCAATTTTTCCCAATATTCACCACTTCTACCTAGTCCAATTTACATGTTTTTTTTTTAAAATATTTGGATTATTCCAATAGTCTCCTATATCTCTTTATTATTTGTTGTTTTTAGATCTATATGACTGTAGGGTGTATTTTGACATATTATAATACATGGGGTGAAACCCATTACAATTTTGATACTCCTTATTTCTCAACCTTTCGCACCATGAACTCTATACAACATCCAGAGGATTCATATAAAATATGTCTAATTTTGTCAGTTTTCTGCTCACTCTGAGTATATATTAAGGTTTTTAAATTGGCTCCCAGTTTCCTCTTTATCCTCATGACCTCATACTCTTCTTTTGCTCAAACAACAGTTACACTGTCTACTTTTTACTCCATGATCATATCAGGGGCATTTTATGCTTTTGCTGGTACTTTTGCCTGGAATATTCTTTCATTAGTTACCACATGGCTCAGTTCCTCACTTCCTTCTGCACAAATATCATCTCTTTAGAGAAGTTTCCTTGAACACTTTATCCCCTAACCTAATTAATATTGTCTTTATTATATATCTGTCTTTTTATATCTGACATTGTTACAAATTATGCATTTGTTTATTGTCTCTTAATACCTACCAAAATGTAAGGTCCATGATGGGAAGCACTTTGTCTCTTTTGATTATTGATATATCCCAGCACATAGAAGAGTGCTTGGTATAAAGTAGTGGTTAATAAATATTTGTTTAATATATGACTTAGGAGGTTTCTAAAACTTATGTGGTGGTCTTAAAAAGCAAACAATAAACTCTATTGGGTACTTTACTAAAGTGAGGAGAAGGATACTACAAAATAACTCCAAGGAAGGTTAATTTTACCTTTTATTGTGCAAACTCTATGTACTAAGCCTTTATACTAGGTGATGGAGTCACTGAGAATAAATAGTTCATTATGATATTTTAAAATTGCTGCTTTCAAGTGCAATGAAATATTATTGGACTTTTGAAATAAATTTTAAAGAATGGAAACAAAAGAAAATAAAGAAAAAAATTTGCCAATTCTCTCTGGAAAAAGTGGATTTAGGGAATTTTTATTATATGCAGACTTGAAAGATGAACAAATTTCTAGATAAAAGAAAGAGGTAGTGTTAGAGGTACAAGAGGATGTTCAAAGGTAGAGGAGCAACATTAGCCAAAAAATTCATAGGTGAAATACATGGTCACATTCAATGTCTGAATAACACATGGATACAATTTGTATAAAATGCAGGATTATATAAGAGTGTAAACTGAAAGGAAAAGGTAGAACGGACAATTTCAATTAATGATAGACTTTTTCTGCCATGTTTGGGAATTATTATGTGGTAAATGGAAATGTGATAAGAGTTTTAAACATGACTCTTCCATTTTAAGACTTTTAATGAGGAAAGAAGCAACTGGAAAATTAGGTCATTTGATTCCCTGGGTTCTATACATGTGGCACAATGAATTCCATCAATTCTAAGCAGGCTGTGGTCTTACATAAGGGTGTAGTTTTTGTGAAAACAAAATATGTAATAGGTTTTATGGGATTAATGTGATATGAAATTGCAAAATACTTGAATGAAAATAATTAAATGTCAAAATTATTTATTTTAGAAGGAGACTAAATGATGAGTAATACAAAAGATCATGAATCTTTTCATGAATACTGAAAACTCTAATTAAATAAAAATAGGGTACTATATACTAATTAAAAAGGTGATTATGAGAGGAATAGTTTTATAGAGAATGTTAAATTAGCCAGGCATTTTGGTGCATGCCTGTAATTCCAGTGAATCAGGAGGCTGAGGCAGGAGGACCATGAGTTCAAAGCCAACCTCAGCAACTAAGCAAGGCTCTAAAACACTTAGCAAGATGCTGTCTCTAAATAAAAATGCATAAAAAGGTTTGGGGATATGGTTCAGTGGTTAAGTAACCTGGATTAAATTCCCAGTACCCTGGTATGGAGAGAAAGAGAGAGAGAAACAGAGAGAGAGAGAGAGAGAGAGAGAGAGAGAGAGAGAGAGAGAGAGAGAGAGAAAGAGAGAGAGAGAAAGAGAATGTTAAAATAAAAGGTAGAATATTATATTTACAATGGGAATTCAATTAGAAAGGAAAAAATTCCCCAGTGATTCTTGCTTCCTGTTATTTTTTTTATTCCTTGTACAGTACCCTTTCACTTTAATTAGGATGAACTTTTGCAAACAACAGAATTTACAAAAATAATAGTATGTGATTTCTATAGCCGTCATAATAAAACACTTCATGTTCTATTGTGATCTTTTCTATTACTCATCACACACTTGAAGACACTCTGGCATTGCTGTAAAGTGGCCTAGATCATGTGTGTTGTGGTTTGGATCTGGCACGTCTCCCAAGGGCTCATATGTTGAAGACTTGTTCCTCAAAACAACAATGTTCAGAGGTGGGACTCTTGGAAAATGATCAGACCATGAGGGCTCTGATCTCATCAATGGATCAATTCATTCATCAGTTCATAGCTCTTGGTATTTTGGGGAAGTGGTGGAAACTCTATAAGAGTGAGGCCTAATTAGAGGATGTGGGTCACTGTGGGAATGCCCTGAAAAGGGTATGCCTTGTCCATGGCTCCATCCTTGCTTACTCTCTGCTTCATTGCTCTCAGGAGGTGAGTAGTTTCTTCTGCCATGCTCCTCTTGTAATATTTCTGCCTTGAAACCAGTCAACCATGAAATGAAACCTGTGAAACTGTGAGCCAAAATAAATCATTCCTCTTGTAAGTTGTTTTTCTAAAAAATTGTGTCCCAGTGATGGAGAGCTGACTAACAGTGAGGAAAATTGTGTTCCCCTGGCATCATGAAGCACATACTTCCCAGCCGTACTCATAAGCCTTGGAATCAGATCCTTCAATCATACTCAAGCTTTCAGATGATTGCATTAAATGTTAACATTTTGAATATGTGTTGAACAAAAATTTCCCTCTACCATCTTAGGCCCAAGAGTTTGAAGGTGGGAAGAAAATGGTGTGGGGATGCTATAATTTATGTGACAACATAGAGAATAGCAAGATAAATTCTTAGTTCTCATGCATTTGGGAGCACTTTACAAAGAAGGATAGGCCCTAAAAGAAGCAGAGATAAGATTTTATATATGAGCTTTAATGAATGAGATGGGTTTATGGCTTTTAGGGCTTTAGTGGAAAAGTATAGAAGGTTCTATTTAGTTTACACTATCTTTTATCCCAATGCTAAAGGGCAGTCTCCTTGGATGGAAGTTCCCTTAGAAGATTTATAGTAGTTAAATTCTCAGAAAGCCTTGTTTAAATCATCAATCAAAAGGACATTTAGATAAACCTTTTTCTGCAACTGCTCTTTGTTGAAAATTTTAAATTTAAAGTAGTCATACAGCACTCTGATGGGTTGTTGGTACCTTCAACTACAAACAAATGGGACATTCTAAACCATTATCACTCAGTTAATTCACTTTTGAATACCTGATTCACAGAAAGTGTGTGAGATAAAATATTTACTCACATTTTAAACTATTGAATTATGATGCAATTTTATGCAGAAATTGGTAAGTGATTCAGATATGCATTTCATTTTCAAAAATTTCCATAATGTGATACTAATTTTATAATTAAATTGCCTAATGAAAGAAAGTTACTTATTTGATTCTTGTAATGAAATATGATATGCCAAGCTCTCTGGAGTGATGAAGTCTACCTTTGAAAAGAGTTAAACTGCAGAAATAGAGATGCAATGGAAAAGTTGAAAGCACTAAATTTCACTAGACTTTTCATTAACAAAAGACTTGTATGAAGCCAAACAGAAAAATTTCAGTCAGAAAATCAATACTCCAACCAACAGAATGTTTCATAAAAAGAGGGACAAGTTGAAACACTATGATGTCAAGATTTGTTTAATGTAGAATCCCAAAATATTAGTATAAAAATGAAAAGAATAAAGCATTAAACTCTGTTTACCTGAAATACCAAATTGCAGAACAGAATTTGGAAAGGTTTTTAAAGCTTAAAATAATTTTGTTCTTCTCCTCTTTAGTTTAGCAAAGAAATTGTTTAATCTTATTCTGACTATAAAAACAGTAAGAGTTGAGAATATCCTCAATGAAAACAATGACACCTAGAATCAACAAGAGGACTTTGGTAAACTGCTAAACTGTTATACAATCATGTTCTAAAGTATAAATAACTTCTTTTAGAACCTTGCTTAACTGGATTTTTCTAGCTCTGTAAGTACTCCTAACAACCTAAAGCAGCCACTAATAGGATACTGAAGGGAACTTACATGATAATAACTTTAAAGTAGATGAGGAAGTGACATAGAAAATGTATTTGATAATTTGAAATAGGAAAATTAGATGATTTGTATGACTTACTTGGTATTGCATTTTTTAAAAGGAGAGCTAAACCCTTCACATTGGTATTTTCTTTCCTTTTCATACAAACAAGATATAAAAGTACAACATTTTACAGTCAACTTGAATCTCATCAGCTATTCCTGGCAAATTGCAATACATGAAATGAATCAGGAATTCATTATAATTCCAGAGGAAAATTAGAACAAGGAATATGGAAAAAGAAAGAAAAACCAAAATTTATTTTCTTTCTGTAATCTATCACTATAACTTAACACTACTTGACATTTATTGAACACTTGCTATGTTCCAGAAAATGGAATAAATGGTTCATTTATCTTATACATTCAACTATGTAACCCTGGACGAAAAAAAAAAAAAAAAAAACATAAATACATTGCACTAATAATCCCATTTTACAGGTGATGAAACAGAAAGCTTGAATATTTTGCCTAAATTGATGCCAGAATTCTAATCCATTTGCATGTGACTTTGGCACATAAAAACTGTGTGATATGAAAGATTAAGCCTTTCATAAGATGGTGCATATTTTAAATTGCAAAGTCACCAAGTGTTATGTCAAAGGCATCTCCAGCTATTTTAGAGAGGAAGCCTTCTTAAATTTGTAACTCATTTTCTGATCTTGTAGATGGTTCTAGTAGAGAATTAAGAAAACCTTCCTTTTCTGTTTTGGGATTAACTTTTTTTGGCTTTCCATGTATTTTAATACAAAGAAAAAACCCTCTCCTAGAATGAAGAACTTGAAGAGTTAAATACTGAGTATAGTAATATAAGAGTTTTCTAATTAACAAAAGGTGTCAAAAAGACACTTTGGAGAATAGACAGCCCCTTTAACAAATGCTGCTGTGAAAACAGGTTATCCATATATAAAATATTGAAACTAGATCCCTGTATCTCACCCTACACAAAAGTCAAGTCAAAATGGATTAAAGTCCTATGAATAAGACCACATGATAGGCAACTACTTGAATTAAATATAGGGGAAACACTCCAATATATAGGCACAGGGAACAACTTCCTCAACAGGACTCTTATAGCACAGGCAATAATACCAAGAATTGATAAATGGGATGACATGAATTAAAATGCTTCTGTACAACAAAGGAAACAATTTGCAATGTGAACAATTAGCACCTATAGAATGTAAAAAAATATTTTCCTGTTGCACCTCAATGAACGATTAATATCCAGAATATGTAAAGATCTCAGCAATCTCAACACCAGAAAAACAACCCATTGAACAATGGGTAAATGAACTAAACAGATATTTCCCAAAAGGAGTACAAATGGCCAACAATCTTACTAAAACTACTTAACATTTTTAGCCATCAGGGAAGTGCAAGTCAAAGCTGCCAAGAGTCCATCTTACTCCAATCAGAATGTAAACAATTAAGATCACATAAACAATAAAAGCTGGCAAGGATCAAGGATCTGATGTAAAAAGGAACCCTTATGCACTGTTGTTAGTAGTATAGCCACTACAAAAATCAGTACAGAGATTCCTCAAAATCTAAAAATGGAACTACTATATGATCCAACTATACCACTTCTCAGTATTCATCAGAAGAATATGAAGTTAACATACAAAAGTGCTACCTATGTACCCATGTTTATTATAATGTTATTTACAATAGCCAATATATGTAATCAGCCTTGGTTATACATCAATAGATAAATGGATTAAAAAAAAAACATAGTATATACACAGTCAAGTTTTACTCAGCCATAAAGTAAGAGCAAAATTACAACATTTGCAGGGAAATTAATGGAACTAAAGAGCACCATGTTAAGCAAAATAAGCAAGACTCAGAAAAAGAAGTACCATATGTTCTCTCTTATATGTGGAAACTAGATGGAAAAAAGAGGATCTCATGAAACTGAAAGGGAGACCATTAAGGAAGAGAAAGAAGACTAGGGAGGGTATGGGAGGCAGGGAGGTGAAAGGGAGGTACTGGGGAGTTAAATTGATGAAATTATATTGCAAGGCTGCATGAATATGCTATAGGGAAGACTACAATTCTGCATAACTAATATGTACCACTAAGAAATTTAAAATTAATGAAAATTAAGTCTACAGTAAGTTGAATGGCTTCTTTACAAAGTAATCGATTTTAATTGTCTACTGCATGGGGAAAATTTCCTTTTCTCCTGACATGCAGGCAAAGAGGGAGGTTGAGTGTGGGGACTCTGGAGAGAGAACAGGTGCAAGTTAAATTCAGTATGTGAGCTTATAGTTGTCCCTTGCACATGGAAGCAAGTGGAGGGAGGCAAGACTAAAACAGTAGTCCCCTGGTAGGCACTAGTCAATGAATACTCAGGTAAAATATGATATTCAGTTTTGGTTATTTTCTCATCATTGCATTTCCCATTATGTTGTTCCCAGATCTCCATAAATATAATACTTAGATAGCACTTACTATGTGCCAAGATTTTTTAATACTCACTTTGAATCAACCTATTAATTCTCAAGGCAGTTCATGAGATAAGTATTATTATTATCCCTATTTTAAATTAAATTGAAGCACAGGGAGTTCAGTAACTTCCCTGAAGTCACTCAGCAACTAAGTAGACAAGGCAGGATTAGAATCTACATTGTCTAGTGTCAGTATATATATGGTAAGCAAGAATTCCATACTACTCATATGAAATTTGTTAACTTTTACAGTTTAGTATTAGCAAAGATTTAGGAAGCTATTGGAGAGGTGTTTGTTCCCACTGTAGTGAAGTCACAGTGGAAAACATGAAGCAGCATGGAAAAGAGATGCCCAGAGTAATTGTCTCTAGGAGAGATCAACAGGGACAGAAAGCAAGAATTTTGGATTATAGAACTGTTTCTCAAGGATAATAAGAAATATCAAGGGAAGAGTATGGTATAAAAGACAGAAATCCTTGAAATGTGTAGAATGAGGATGTATTAGTTTAGATGAATACTAAAGAGAATTCCTAGCAGCTTGCAAGCTTTGAATTTAAGAGCATTACAAAAACATGAGACTAATGTATTATTTAAAGTTTTCTTACTTCTTAACGAGTGCTTGTTAGGGTAATGCCAAATTTTAAGTTAGTGTCCTCTTTGTTTTTCCTTTTTAAAAACTTTTCTCATTCTGTCCCTTCTCCCCACCTGCTGTCATTTAGATCTGGAATGTCCTCCATAGGCCCAGGTGTTAATGACTTGATTCATAGCCCTTTGAACTATTAAGAAGTGGAGGAATCTTTAAGAAGTGGGGACTTGAGAACGTAAGTTATGACATGATCTTTAATGGGGTATTGGGACCCCAACCCATCTTCTTCCTCTCCATTTACTTCCCAGCTGCCATGACATGAGAAACTTCCTCTAACATGCACCACCACCATGTGGTACTGCCTTGCCACAAACCCAAAAGCAATGAGGTCAATTCACCATGGACTGAAAACTCCAAAACTGTGAGTCAAAATAAACATTTCCCTTTTTAGGTTTGTTATCTCAGGTATTTTGTTACAGTAACAAAAATCTAACTAATATACCAACCCACAAAACCACATTCACTATTTCAGCCACAAGTAGCAAGTACAGCTAGATCTACAAATTCTACCTTTAAATATGTTTGTGACTTTAAGCTAGTTAATATTTAGTCTTGCATAGAAGGTTTTCTTTCAATTTTGTATGTTGGCACAATTTTTTAACCTATCAAGTTTTGATACTAACTGCAAATACTGAACAGTTTTTACATAGCATTCTTACCATTGTTTCATTGTATGTCTTACTTTTTCAATTTTTATTAAAGATGTTTCTAACTTGTGCCATCTTTACTTGTTAGGATACAGATAACATGATATAAATTACGTAAATACTATCTTTACTCTACCCACCACACAATAAACTTATGGATTCTTTACCTATTGCTTGTATCACCTGCTTTTACTGTTTCATCACTTTTTGTCAAATATCCCTACTCTCCATCTCCTGTAGCCACTCTGTAGTGCCAGGGGTGATTCACATGACATCATAAGAGCTGATAATCTATTAGTACTCCTCATTTTTATTCTCCATTCAGATAATCTATTAATCAGGCACACTTCACTTGCTCTGTTATAAAATTATACTTCTTTTCTATATGTATTATATTTCTGATGTTTCCTGATTTTATACTTCTTAAGAATCTTTGTTCCTATTCAATTAAAGAAGTCTCACTTATTTTATTAAGTTTAATAACATATAAAATCTCTGTCCTTATCATCTTCTAGCAAAGCAAAAATTAAAGAATAAAACATATTTTTATGGACCATATTTTCTACTGAAGAGATATATTACTCTAATTCATGTATTTACACTTACAATATGTCAAACATTGTAAACTATACTGACTAGTGGCACAAAAGTTAATGAGATATTTAAATATTTTGACCTCATGAAATTAAATTGAAGGGAGACATATAGTAATATATATTATTATAAGTAATATTTGAGATGGTATAAGTGCTATACAGAAAAATAAGTTCTTGATTAAATAAATATGTTCTTATATAAGCAAACTGAGTTTTACTAATTTATTACATAACAGAGAATACTACACAGGCAATTCTAAAATATCATCTCTTTAGAGAAAGTGGGTGCATGATTTGGGATGGGAAATTTTGAGGTAGGCTAAAGAAACCCAGGTGAAGCTTTGGTTTTGTTAAGTTCTTGAGAAAAGGGTAGATGCAAGAGACTGAAGTGAAAATATGTGAATCACAGGATATTCTGTGAATGTGTTGCTTATTGAGAATGTACTTCTTCTAATCCCCCCATACCCTGGCCACCAGTTTATACCTTAGAGTTAGACACAAAATCATTCTTATTCCAATTCTATACCACTTCTATGATCATTAGGTGACATCATTGTCTCAGAAACAAGCTTATGGTTGAATTGGGGTATGACAATTATGCTCTTTTTGTCAAATGATGAGTTTTTGGATCATCTGAAAGACATTAATGACACAAAAACATATAAAATCCCAAAGAGTACACACTTACCAACCAAAACAGACATAAAACTGATTAACAAAATAAGGGTTAAATTCTGTAGAACTCTATGAGGCCATGATTCAAACTGACAAATCCAGGCTAAGAAGATAAATTCCTTAGTAGTCAATTCCTTTAATTTAGAGATTGATTATTACACGTGGCAGTAGTATTTATCAAGTTCAACACTAGACACTGTCTTGGCTAATATGGAATCTATAGCTATTCATTTGCCCATTAACACTTAGACCAAAGAATTTAGACTTGTGTGTTGAAACTTGAGATCTGTGGAGTATCATTTATAACTTCAGTGAAGGATTTTTGATAAATGTCTGATATTATAGAAATCACCATTTGGGTGGTAGGCACAAAAACATTTACCTTTAATTTTCTGGATAATTTTTCATAGATTCTTTTTCTACTTGTATGCTAATTGGTTCATGTTTCAATGAAAAATGACCCACAGGATGTTTATTTTGTTGAATATAAAAGTCTCTAACAATTATCCCATATATACAAATCAGTTTTATGTATTATAAGTAAAAAGAGAAGGTTGGTCTCCAAACAAAATATAGTACTGTTATGTGGTACAGATTGTTTTGGAGATGTAGATATTATTTAAAGAGTTAAAAGATGCCCAATTAACTCCCTTGGTGAAACAGTAAAATTTCTGTAAAATGGGTTGTATAATTTCTGAGGAAATCAATACTATAGAAAAGATAGTACCTATATTAAATCCTACCACTGTTGTGTTTCTGCCAACCATGGGCAGTGCTAAAATTATTTTTGCACAAACATTTTTACATTCTATGATCTGGTTCAATATTTTTATGATTGAATATTGAGGTTAATAATATGAGTATATTTTTTGTACCAGAAATGTCCCATGAAAGGAGCATTAAACTGTGAAGTGTTTATTGGAATGCTAATTTGATTATTAAAGCTCTATGTAGAGTATAATTTACATATAGAAAAGCCTATATAAATGAATAAATTAATGAATTTTCAAAAATGGAATGCACTCGTGAACTGGCCCCAAAATACTTGCCAGCATCCCAGAATTTCTTCCACACTTCCTTCTTGTCACAATTTTCCTCCAACGATCATGCTATCATAAAGTAAAAACCCTGTACAAAACACCCAGGTCAAGAAATAGAACTTTGCCAGTTACACCAGAAGTTCCAACATTGTTCCATGTGTAGCAGAGTCATTTTCTCCCTCCACAAGTAAGCATTATCCTGTCTTCACAGTAATCACTTTCTTTAATTTATCTTGTTTTTCCCCTAAGTGTGCAACTCTAGATACTACAGTTTTAATTCTTCCCATTAAAATATAGCTATATCTTTTACATCACTTTTAATAAATTGGTTTGCTCTATGATTTTCTTTTACTTTTTATGTTTAAGGTCCCAGGTTTGATTTACAATATTTCTGTGGTTTGGGTTTTCCTGGTACAGTTCAGCATTTTCTGTGAATTGCCAGCTGGATTGAGAAGTGTGATAAAAGTTAGTTGCAATTCCTATAGCAAGGGGTTGGTGGTGTTTGTTCTTTAATCAGGAGGCACATACCTGGTTTTCACACTTTTAAAAATTTTTGTAACTTTTGATCCTCAATATGTAGATGCTTTGGGAGATGGACAAAATGAAAATATTCAATTTTATCACTTTGTTTATTTTTATAATCTGGAATAATTTTACAAGGAAACACTCCTTCTCCTCTAATATTCAGTTACCCGTGGCACTGTTCATAAAGGAAAGGCAGGATCAATGAAGGTTTATTTCATTTCATTTACATGAATTTCAAATAACGAATTGTTTTCCTATTTTTATAAGGTGAACAACTTGCTTCTATTGCCATTTTAAAATCATGGATTTAAATGTATTTAATATTTTCAATCTGTTTCAAAATCTTACCTTTATTGAAATTTAAATTGTGTATGTTTTAGTCAGGGTAACCTCTTAAAATTGGCACTTACATCCTTTTGACATAGCATGCATAGTCTTTTATAACTTCATTGCTTTCTGATGTATCAAGTGGTTCCAGATGCATCTTATACATTTTCTGGTCCATACCTTATTAACATTTATTCAAGAAATCTGGTTTCTCTAAATGAGACATTTGTATTTCAACCTCACAGTCTGGGTACTAAGACTAACAGGTTAGTCTTCGTTCTATAATTGTTCTTAGGCTTTTATATACAAAGGGGTTCTAAAAAGAATAGTTAATTTCTGACATTTGGTGTGATTTGGTCCCTGTTAAAGAATCATCTTCTAAGGATGAACATATATCTGTCAGTCTGAGCATTACCTATTTCAATATTTTTTTTCATGTCACCTCAAAAAAGACACTCAAATCTGGATTGTCCAGAGAAGTTTCTAGTATGCTTGTCAATCAGAATTTTATATAACATGCTTTTCTTCTGGGAACTATGAGTAGCAGTGTTCAATTTTATAGTGAAAAGTAGTAACATAAACATCTCAAAAACTATTTTGAAAAGAAATTTTTCTTATAAGTAGCAATGATTTTACATTATTGGAGACCATTTCTTTCAAGGAAGGGCCCTAAATATGTCATTAAAGGCTCCTGCAAATTTGTTGGTAGCTGCTATAGTATAAAATTGAGCAGGCTATTAAGAAAGAGACCCTAATCAGCTATTAGTCCTTCATGGTTTCTGTGTAGTTAAGTTAAAGCACCAGGGTCCAGGCAAGATCCTTCACTAATAAAAGGGAGAAAGATTCATGTTAGTTAGGCAGATCTTGGAGAAGGGAATGTTGAAGAGCTGACTTCAGTTTACAAATTTCCAGTCCATGTTTGAGATTTCAGTGGAGGGCTTTTAAAATGAGAACTTAGGTCATAAAAACAAGAGCAATTTTGGAAAAGGTGGGAGCACACTGTCTACAATAGCCAAAAAGACCTAGAGGTATCCTGAATTGTTTGAATATCTGGCACAGGAAAATTTTAGTTGACCTCTAGTCAGTCAGAGGTAAGGACTTACTTCTCTAGAATAAATCATACTCCAAATCAGACTTAAGACACTTACTCCTCTGAAAGAAATTATGCATCAAATAATGAAAATTTTGCTGACAAAATTGTAATTTTTCCTTTGATGTCATTTGTCCTTCATGGGCTAAAAGGGTTCAAAGGGAAAGAGAACTCATTTTAGAGATTTTTTTTAGTTTTTAGGGTTTAGTAAAACAATCATCCACATTCTGTTCATTACACCTTGCATATATGTATCAAAGTATCATACTCTCATACTTTGGTCAGTTAAAAATCTTAGTAGAAATTCAGTGGATTAGACAAAGGGGAATTAAGGAAAGGAGGGGGATAAGAATAGGAAAGATAATGGAATGAATTTAACATAACTTTCCTATGTACATATGTGAATACACCAGTGAATCTCACTATCATGTACATCCACAAGAAATTAATTAAAAAATAACAACTAGGTTAATGCCAGAAAGATTAATAGAGGTAAGTGAGCAGGGGTTGGAGAGAGGGAAGGGGAAGGAGAAGTACTGAGGACTAAATTAGAATAAGATATATTCCATGCTTGTATAAATATAGCAAAATATATTCTATTATCTTGTATAACTGAAAAGAATAAAAATATTTTAAAAAGGAAAAAAATCATCCACTTATTGTAGGAGGGAAAACTATAAGAGAACTAGAGATCTTTGACATTTGATTTAAGAACTTGTATAAATAAAGAAGAATCTCAGTGAATCCCTGGGGCATGAGAGTCCCTGTATAATGCTTCTCCCAAGTGACAGTGAACAAGTATTGACTATCTGAAAATCTGTGAATGCTAAAAAATAGTAGTCTCTAGGGCTGTGGTTGTGGCTCAGTGGCAGAGCACGTCCCTAGTAACTGTGAGGCACTGGGTTTGATCCTCAGCACCACGTACAAATGAATAAATACATAAATAAAGGCATTATATCAATCTACAATTAAAAATATGTAAAAATGGCAGTCTGTGTATTCTTATCTGCAAAATACATGGCGTTGGGAAATATTAACACTTGTCTTGATGCCACTGGAAAGGAAGCTGTTACCATCCTCTGGATGACCTTAATCTTGAATGAATTTGAAGTGTTATTAATAAAATTTTTTTTCATTTTTTTGTAGCACTGAGGATTGAATGGTCTAGGGATATAGCTCAGTTGTAGAATGCATGCTAGACCTCTACCACTGAAATATATCCCAGTCTATTATTTGTTGAATTTTTTAATAGGTAGAACAGGCCTATCCTAAGTGATAGTGCAAGCTTTAGTGAGACTTATTTCTATTAGTCCATTTACTATGAGCCGCAATTATTCTTTTCATTAGAACATTTTATGCACATTGGATAAAGGTGTGAATGGGTCAAACTGAACACTGATGGATTCAATGTTATCAATTATGTCAATGTATAACTTTTTAATTTTTTTTAGTTGTGGATGGACCTTTATTTTATTTAATTATATGCAGTGTTGAGAATCGAACCAAGTGCATGACCCATGCTAGGCAAGCCCTTTTCCACTTATCTGCAATTCCATTCCCATGAATTTTTGAGCCATATATAATTTGATTCCCCCTGGAGATTCTAAAATTGTGTTTGCTTTAACATATAGATACCAATAGAACTGTATCCAAACTATTTATGGTCTGATTATGATTTGAGAAGACCTTGGCATATTCAAGTGTCCTTCCATGCACCAATCAAGTTAATTGATATGGTGTCACAATAGAAGAAAATCCTATTTCTCAGTCAAAGATCAAAGAGTAAAAGTTAGTGACCAGGAGATAGGGGATAGTTGATATTTTCTGTTGAAGGTACCATTTAGCAACATGGATTCCATGAGAGACAGAAGAACATAAATGTTTAGGTTTACTGTACAAGGTATAGAAACTGAACTGTAAGAGTCACCAAGAATAAATGACAAATCTTGTAAGTTTAAGGCAAAAATTGGAATCTAGGTATTATATTCTCCATTGCTGACCCCTCATTTTTATCAGATTTGTTCTTGTCTATTAATTTTACACTTACACAGAGAAGGTGCTTGTCTAATATTACTTTATATTTGTTTTTTATAGTAGCAGCAAGTATCCTTATCAATGAGTCTTTGGTGGGAAGAAGTAGAGGATATAGAACCATCCTATTTGATTCGTAAAGTCATTAACTTATTTTACATTTATTTTCAGAACAGGTTTTGCTTTCATTGTAAGACCTTTTGAGAAAGTTCCAAGTGCTTCAGGTCCATTAGGTGAGCTACTCCCTATTCTAACCTTTGTTTATAGAACAAATACCTTATTTTAACTTAAGGTTAGTCACAAAAACACCAACAGTTTGATAGAAGCATCTATATCACCCTAGATATCTACCCTAGAAAGTTTTCTGAAGGTATTGTAAAGGCATTCAAGAAAATCTCCAACGATTCTTTTGTTTTGCTAACAAGACTGGATTAATGTTTACGTAGTCTTTTTATTTAGCCAACCTTTACTTATAGTGAAATGCCCTGGTCACCAAATATTGTGCCTTTTGATAAATGTATACACTTATGTAAAATATAGCCCAATATAAACTATTTCTCAAACCCTGGAAATTTCCCATATGTCCCATTGTAGCCAATTCTTATCCCTCCCTTTTCTGATTTGGATTGTCAAAACTTAATTTTGCCTCTTCTTGAAATCTAAATTAGTAAAATCACAGAGTAGTTGTGCTTTGATGTTTGGTTCATTTAGCTCAGTTATGCCATTTTTGAGACTCTGGCATTTTGTTCCTTGGACAATTCATTTGCTCATTTTTCCAAATTTCTGAATAATATTCCATTGCATGGTTATCATGATTTGTGGAAAACGAATGGAAAAGCAAAATTCAGGTTTTTTTTTTTTTCATAAACTCATGATACTCAACAATTCTGTGACCCAGGTATATGGGAGATTTTCTCCACACAAAGAAATTCTCCAGGAGATTCTGTAACAGATGCCAGTTGGTTGTCAATTCTGAGAGTCTTCAACCAAAGATTGCTTGAGATTCTCTAGGTTGTGGTCTCAGTCTCCAAAGCACCACCACTTCAAATACCAGTAGCAACTTTAGGCCTTTGGAACTTCTGACAGCTATAAAGCAGGGTTCTCATTACCCCTCATAGGGTTTCATGAGATTGCTACATTAGCTCACAGAACTCAGGGAAAAATACTTAAGTTTGACAGTTTATTATAAAATATCTTACATAAGATACAGATGAAAAACCAGATGGAAGAGATTCATAGGGCAAGGAACAAGGGAGGGAGAGCCAAGTTTTCATACTCTCTCTGGGTATGCCACCCTACAGGAACCTCCAAATGTTCAACTCTCTGGAGGATTTCATATATCATTTTCCTTGGAAATGTTATGGTGGCTTTCATCATATTTGCAAGATTGATTAAACCCCTGGTCACTGATAGTCAAACCAACCTTCAGCTCCTCCCCCTTCCCAAGAAGTTTGGGGATGGAGCTGGAAATCCCTGTCCTCTAAACATGCTCTGGCCTTTCTGGGGCCTATTCCTCATTCTGAGAGTCAGCTTAGGACAACCAGACCCCAGTCATCTCATTAATAGTTTTTCATTAGTGCATATTAATTGTGTAGAATAATGGGTTTCATTGAAGCATATCCATACATGTATAAAATATAATTCGATCAAATTCACTCCCTGGTACCTGCCTTTTCCCTCCCCACTTCCCTTCCCCAATCCTTTTCTTCCATTCTAATGGTCTGCTTTCTATTTTTGTGATTTTTTTTTCCTTTTTATTTTCTCACTAGTTTCCACATATGAGAGAAAACATAGCACCCATGACTTTCTGAGTCTGGTTTATTTTTTCTTAACATTATGCTTTCTTGTTATCCTTTTCCTATAAATAAAATAATTTTGTTCTTCTTTATTGCTAAATAAAACTCCATTGTGTACATATATCATATTTTCTTCACCCAATCATCTCTTGACACACATGTAGGTGGGTTCCATAACTTGGCTTTTGTGAATTGTGCTGCAATAAATATGGAAATGCACATATCTTTAAAGTGTGCTGACTTCAGTTCTTTTGGGTAAATACTGATGAGTGGTATACACAAATCTTATGGCAGATCTACTTTTTGTTTTCTGTGGAATCTCTGTGGCTATACCATTTCTCTTCACCGGCAAGTGTGTTTGAGTTCTTTTTCCCTAAGATCCTCACCAGAAGTTTTTGGTATTTGTGTTCTTGAGAATGTCATTCTGAATAAAATGAGGTAGAATCTCACTATACTTTTGATTTACATTTACTGATGGCTATAGGTTTGAAACTTTTTCATGTAATTGTTGGCCATTTGTAATTATTCTTTTGAGAAATGTCTGTTTATTTCATTTACCCATTTATTGTTTGAGTTATTTGTTTTTGGGTATTGAGTATTTTTAGTTCTTCATGTATTCTGGATATTAATCATCTGTTAGAAGAGTAACTGGCAAAGATTTTTCTCTCATTCTGTAGACTGTCTCTTCAGAATACTGTTATTTGTTTCCTTAGTTGTACAGAACCTTTTAATTTGATCTAATTACATATGTTACTTCTTGATATTATTGCCTAAGCTAGGGGAATTCAATTCAGGAAGTTTTTGACTGTGCCTATGTATTGGAGCATTTATCCTACACAAAGCCCATATCTTACTGAATGGGGAGAAATTGAAAGCATTTATTTTAAAATTAGGAACAAGAAAAGTATATCTGCTCTCACAACTCCTATTAAGAAGGCACTATGTCACTGATGAGTCTTCAAGGAATTTAGGAACTATATTTTAAAGAAACTGTGCAGAAGATCAAATATACATTTTGTATATCACAATTTGTTTACTGTTTTTCTGGTGATTAATGTTGCTTTTTAAATTTTGAGGTATTATGCTTACAGCTGCTTTAAGTGAATCCTTTTGCACATTTGCATAACATCCAGCATATATTTAAAGGAGATGCAGGTATAACTTTCAGAAAAGACTATTACATATCTTGTGTTTTCTCTAGTAACTGTTCTTTTCAGTGGACCTAATTAATAGCTGAGCCCTTCAGCAGGTCTTTCCAATTAATTTGTTGAGTCAGGTTTTAGCATCTGAATGTCCTACTAACATGTATACCTGTTGGTAAAGGTCAGAAATGATGAGATTTTATAGTTCCATATTACTGTAAATTATTGTTAACATTACTTTCAGTAAGAGTAGGAGAAAGTCTTAATTGCCCTTAATTCAGACAAAGAAAAGTATCTAAAAATCACCCTACCAGAGTTTATCTTCATGTTTCTGCAAACTTCTTTTTAAATAAAATTTTAACTTGGGAGAAATCGTGGGTAGAAAATAGTAAGGGACAAGAATTTGGAAAAAAAGGAGATGAAAGTTCATTTGGCAGTATGGCAGTATGAAAAAGAGGAAGTATTGCTCAGTGGTTCAGTCAGCATTGCATCACTGTGACCAATATACCCAACGAAAGAAATTGAAGAAGGAAGGAATTGATTTCAGGCTTATAGTTTCAGAAGTTCCATTCTACAGGTGATTGAGTCCACTGCCTCAAGATGTGCCTCAGCACATCATGGCAGAAGGGCAAGGCAAAAGAAAACAGTTCATCTCATGTTAAGAAACATGGGGGGAGGGGACCACAGGGAAGAGTAAACCTTTCAGGGCATGCCCCTAGTGACCCACCTCCTCCATTTGTGCCCCACCTGCCTACAGTTATCAACCAGTCAGTCCATTCAAAATAGGATGGACTAATTAGGTTACAACTATCATACTCCAATCACTTTACCTCTGAACATTCCTGTATTAATTCAGCTTTTCGAGAATTTTCATATCCAAACCATAATATTAGATAAGTGCTCCAACTAGAGGAATACAATTACAATGGATTCAACAAAGAGATTGCTTAAAATTTTCTACATTTTCATTAACTTTGGCTCAATAATTCTTTAATGAACCTATATTGCAATCAGTTTTATGTAGAATCTTCTTTACCCCAATCTAGAAAAGTAAACAAATAAGAATGTAATGGTTAAATTTATGTGTCAACTTGATTGTATCATGAGGTGCCCAGATTAAACATTATTTCCAGTTGTGACTGGGAGATATTGACATTACTTTAGATTGTACTCCCAAATGTGGATAATATTATCCAATTTGTTGAGGACCTGAATAGAACAAAAGCAAACAAAGGAAATATTTGTCCCCCTTTTCCACCTTGCTGTTTTAGCTGGAATATCACAGCTTTATTTGTCCTTGTTCTGGGATTTACACAAGTAACTCCCCTGCTTTTCAAGACTTTGGACTTAGACCCAATGACAATGATGTCTTTCTAGAGTTTTCTAACTCATAGATGGGAGATCATGGGAAACTAATTGATAACCCTAGCTATTACTATGAGAAATTATTGTTTTCTTCATTCTCCTTTTACTCTAAGACATTTATAAGATGGGCAATATTTGTGATATTGAAAATTCCTCTAACTTATAAACTTTTAAAATTTGCTTATTTATATTTGTTATTTTTAGTTATACATGACAGTGGAATGTATTTTGGCATAGTATACATACATGCAGTATAACTTATTCTAATTAGGATTCTATTCTTATTGTGTACATGATGTGCAGTTACCCTGGTTATGTGTTCAAATACAAGGCTAATAAAGTTATGTCTGATTAATGCTAGTGTCCTTCTTCTTACCCTCTCCTCCCTTCTGTTCATTCCCCTTTATCTAATCTAATGGGCTTCTATTTTTTCCCTTCCCACCCTCCTTTGTTTCAGGTTAGCAACCACATGTCAGAGAAAACATTCGGCCTTTGGTTTTTGGGAATTGTCTTATTTCAGTTACATTAATATTTTCCAGTTCTATCCATTTACAAGCAAATGCCATTATTTCATTCCTCTTTATGACTGAATAATATTCCATTGCGTATGTATACATTATGTTTATCCATTCATCCATTGAAGGACACCTAGGTTTCTTCCACAGCTTGGCTGTTGTGAGTTGAGCTGCTATGAACATTGATGTGGTTATGTCCCTGTAGTATGCTTATTTTAAGTCCTTTGGGTTTAGACTGAGGAGTGGGATAACTGGATTAAATGGTGGTTCCATTCCAAGTTTCTAAGGAATCTCCATACTGCTTTCCAGAGTGACTGCACAAATTTGCTGTCCCACCAACAAATGTATGAGAGTATCTTTCTCCCCATATTCTCACCAACATTTATTGTTAATTCTATTCTGTATAATTGCCTTTCTGACTGGAGTCAGATGGAATCTCAGGGCAGTTTTACTTTGCATTTCTCCAATTTCGGTTGCTATTGAACATTTTTTAAAAGTATTTTTTAACCATTTGTATTTCTTCTTCTGTGAAGTGCTTTTTCAGTTCCTTTGCCCATTTGTTGATTGGGTTACTTCTTTTTTTGGCGTTAACTTTTTGGAGTTCTTTGTACAACCTTCTCTATCTGTGGTAAGGCAGTAAAGATTTTCTCCCATTCTGTAGGAACTCTGTTGAAGTTCTTGATTGTTTCCTTTGCTGTGAAGAAGGTTTCCAGTTTGATACCATCCCATTTATTTATCCTTGATTTTACTTCTTGCACTTTAGGAGTCCCATTGTTAGTTCCCAAGCTGACATGATAAAGAGTTAGGCCTACTTATCCTTCTAGTAATCTCAGGGTGTCTGGATTAATACCTAGATTCTTAAACCA
This sequence comes from Sciurus carolinensis, assembly GCF_902686445.1. Classification (NCBI taxonomy): domain Eukaryota; kingdom Metazoa; phylum Chordata; class Mammalia; order Rodentia; family Sciuridae; genus Sciurus; species Sciurus carolinensis. Next base: position 75,444,991 of record NC_062232.1, on the reverse strand, counting down.
CTTTGAGTTCATTTTTATGCAGGGTGAGAGATAGGGGTTCAGTGTCATTTTACGGCATATGGATTTCCAGTTTTCCCAGCACCATTTGTTGAAGAGGTCATTCTTTCTCCAATGTTTATTTTTGGCACCTTTATCTAGTATGAGATAACTGTATTTATGTGGGTTTGTCTCTGTGTCTTCTATTCTGAATCATTGACCAATGTGTCTATTTTGAGACAATGCAATGCTTTTTTTTTTAGTTTTTTTATTAATTTAATTTATTTTTATTGTAAACAAATGGGATACATGTTGTTTCTCTGTTTGTACATGGACTAACAGCATACCATTTGTGTAATCATACATTTATATAGGGTAATGGTGTTTGATTCATTCTGTTATTTTTTCCTTCCCCCCCACCCCTCCCACCCCTCTTTTCCCTCAACACAGTCCCTCCTTCTTCCATTCTTGCCCCCTCCCACCCCCTATTATGTGTCATCATCTGTTTATCAGTGAGATCATTCGACACATGATATTCTCCAATTTCATCCATTTGCATACAAATGCCATAATTTTATCTTTCTTTATGGCTGAGTAATATTCCATTGTATATATATACCACAGTTTCTTTATCCATTCATCAATTGAAGGACATCTAGGTTGGTTCCACAATCTGGCTATGGTGAATTGAGAAGCTATGAACATTGATGTGGCTGTATCTCTGTAGTATGCTGATTTTAAGTCCTTTGGGTATAGGCCAAGGAGTGGGATAGCTGGGTCAAATGGTGGTTCCATTCCAAGCTTTCTGAGGAATCTCCATACTGCTTTCCAGAGTGACTGTACTAATTTGCAACACACCAGCAATATATGAGTGTACATTTTTCCCCACATCCTCTCCAACACCTATTGTTGCTTGTTTTCTTGATAATCGCCATTCTAATTGGGGTGAGATGGAATCTTAGTGTAGTTTTGATTTGCATTTCTCTTATTACTAAAGATGGTGAGCATTTTTTCATATGTTTTTTGATTGCTTGTACTTCTTCTTCTGTGAAGTGTCTGTTCATTTCCTTAGACCATTTGCTGATTGGGTTATTTGTATTCTTCATGTAGAGATTTTTGAGTTCTTTATATATTCTAGAAATTAGTGCTCTATCTGAAGTATGAGTGGCAAAGATTTTCTCCCAATCTGTAGGCTCTTCACATTGCTGATAGTTTCCTTTGCTGAGAGAAAGCTATTTAGTTTGAATCTATCCCAGTTATTTATTCTTGCTTTTATTTCTTGTGCTATGGGAGTTCTATTAAGGAAGTCTGATCCTAAGCCAACAAGTTGAAGATTTGGACCTACTTTTTCTTCTACAAGATGCAAGGTCTCTGGTCTGATTCCAAGGTGATCCATTGTGAGTTGATTTTTGTGCAGGGCAGGAGATAGGGATTTAGTTTCATTCTCTTGCATATGGATTTCCAGTTTTCCCACCACCATTTGATGAAAAGGCTATCTTTTCTCCATTGTATATTTTTTGCCCCTTTGTCTAGTATGAGAAAATTGAATTTATTTGGGTTTGTGTCCGTGTCCTCTATTCTATACCATTGATCTACCTGACTATTTTGGTGCCAATACCATGCCATTTTTGTTACTTTTGCTTTGTAGTATAGTTGAAGTTCTGGTATTGCGATACCCACTGTTTCATTCTTCCTGCTAAGGATTGCTTTAGCTATTCTGGGTTTCTTATTCTTCCAGATAATTTCATAATTGCTTGCTCTATTTCTGTAAGGTACATCATTGGGATTTTAAGTGGAATTGCATTGAATCTGTATAGCACTTTTGGTAGTATGGCCATTTTGACAACATTAATTCTGCCTATCCAAGAACATGGGAGATCTTTCCATCTTCTAAGGTCTTCCTTAATTTCTTTCTTCAATGTTTTGTAGTTTTCATTGTAGAGATCTTTTACCTCTTTTGTTGGATTGGTTCCCAAGTATTTTATTTCTTTTGAGGCTATTGCAAATGGAGTTGTTTTCCTCATTTCCCTTTCAGGTGTTTTGTCGCTTGCGTATAAAAATGCTTTAGATTTATGCGTGTTGATTTTATAGCCTGCTATTTTGCTGAATTCATTGATGAGATCTAGAAGTTTTCTGGAGGAGTTTTTTGGATCCTCTAAATATAGAGTCATGTCATCAGCAAATAGTGACAGCTTAAGTTCTTCTTTTCCTATTCATATTCCTTTAATTTCTTTAGTCTGCCTAATTGCTCTGGCTAGAGTTTCGAGGACAATATTGAATGGAAGTGGTGAAAGAGGACATCCCTGTCTTGTTCCCATTTTTAAAGGGAATGGTTTCAGTTTTTCTCCATTTAGAATGATGTTGGCCATGGGCTTAGCATAAATAGCCTTTACAATGTTCATGTATGTTCCTACTATCCCTATTTTTTCTAGTGTTTTGAGCATGAAGGGGTATTGTATTTTGTCAAATGCTTTTTCTGCATCAATTTATATAGCCATATGATGCTTATTCTTAAGTCTATTGACATGATGGATTACGTTTATTGATTTATGGATGTTAAACCATCCTTGCATTTCAGGGATGAACCCCACTTGATCATGGTGCCCAATTTTATTAATATGTTTTTGGATACGGTTTGCCAATATTTTGTTAAGAATCTTTGCTTCTATATTCATCAAGGATATTGGTCTAAAATTTTCTTTCCTTGATGTGTCTTTTCCTGGTTTGGGTATGAGGGTGATATTAGCTTCATAGAATGAGTTCGGTAGGGTACCCTCCTTTTCTATTTCCTGGAATACTTTGAGAAGTATTGGAATGAGTTCTTCTTTGAAGGTCTTGTAGAACTTGGCTGAGAATCCTTCTGGTCGTGGGCTTTTCTTGGATGGTAGGTTTTTAATGGCTTCTTCTATTTCATTGGTTGATATTGATCTGTTTAAATTGTGTATGTCCTCCTGGTTCAGTTTGGGAGGAGTATATGTCTCTAGAAATTTGTCAATGTCTTCAGTAGTTTCTTTTTTGTTGGTATACATATTTTCTAAGTAGCATTTCATTATGTATCTCAGTGGTGTCTGTTGTGATATTCCCTTTTTCATCACGAATTTTAGTAATTTGAGTTTTCTCTCTCCTTCTCTTTGTTAGTGTGGCTAAGGGTTTGTCTATTTTGTTTAGTCTTTCAAAGAACCAACTTTTTGTTTTGTCAATTTTCTCAATTGTTTCTTTTGTTTCAATTTCATTGATTTCAGCTCTGATTGTAATTATTTCCTGTCTTCTACTACTTTTGCTGTTATTCTGTTCCTCTTTTTCTAGGACTTTCAGCTGTAGTGTTGGGTCATTTAGTTGTTGACTGTTCATTCTCTTCTGGAATGCACTCCATGCAATGAATTTTCCTCTTAGTACCGCTTTCATAGTGTCTCAGAGATTTTGATATGTTTTATTGTCATTCTCATTGACCTCTAAGAATTTTTTTTCTCCTCCCTGATGTTTTCTGTTATCCATGTTTCACTCAATAGCATATTATTTAGTCTCCAGGTGTTAGAGTAATTTCTGTTTTTTATTTTCTCATTGATTTCTACTCTCAATCGATTATGATCTGATAGAACACAAGGCAGTATCTCTATTTTTTTGCATTTCCTAAGGGCGGCTTTGTGGCATAACATATGGTCTATTTTTGAGAACGTTCCATGTACAGATGAGAAGAAAGTGAATCCGTTCATTGATGGATGACATATTCTACATATGTCTATTAAGTCTAGGTTATTGATTGTGTTATTGAGTTCTATGGTTTCTTTGGTTGGTTTTTGTTCAGAAGATCTATCTAGTGGTGACAGCGGTGCATTAAAGTCACCCAGAATTATTGTGTTGTGGTCTATTTGATTCATGAAATTGAGAAGAATTTGTTTGATGTATGGGGATGCACCATTGTTTGGGGCATAAATATTTACTATCGTTATGTCTTCCTGATTTATGGTTCCCTTAAGCAGTATGAAATGTCCTTATTTATTCCTTCTTACTAACTTTGGCTTGAAGTTCACTTTATCTGATATAAGGATGGAAACCTCCACTTTTTTACTGAGTCCATGTGCATGGTAGGTTTTTACCCATCCTTTCACCTTTAGTCTATGGATGTCTTTTTCTATGAGATGAGTCTCTTGCAGGCAGCATATTGTTGGGTCTTTCTTTTTAATCCATTCTGCCAGTCTATGTCTTTTGATTGATGAGTTTTGGCCATTAACATTCAGGGTTATTATTGAGATATGATTTGTATTCCCAGTCATTTGGGCTTATTTTTGGTTTTTAATTTGTCTTGGTTTCTCCTTTGAGTGGTTTTTCTCTAAGGTAGTTCCTCCCTTTGCTGACCTGCATTGTTGTTTTTCATTTCCTCCTCATGGAATATTTTGTTGAGAACATTCTGTAGCACAGGCTTTCTATTTGTAAATTCTTTTAACTTTTGTTTATCATGGAAGGATTTTATTTCATCTTCAAATCTGAAGGTTAGTTTTGCTGGGTAAAGGATTCTTGGTTGGCAACCATGTCCTTTCAGAGCTTGAAATATGTTGTTTCAGGCCCTTCTAGCTTTTAGAGTCTGGGTTGAGAAGTCGGCTGCTATTTGTGTTGGTCTCCCCCTATATGTAATCTGATGCTTTTCTCTCGCGGCCTTCAAAATCCTGTCTTTATTTTGAATGTTATGCATTTTCATTATAATGTGCCTTGTTGTGGATCTGTTGTGATTCTGTGCATTTGGTGTTCTGTAAGCCTCTTTTATTTGGTTTTGCATTTCATTCTTCAGGTCGGGAAATTTTCTGATATTATTACATTGAATAGGTTGTTCATTCCTTTGGTTTGTATCTCTGTGCCTTCCTCAATCCCAATAATTCTTAAATTTGGTCTTTTCATGATATCCCATAGTTCTTGGAGATTCTGTTCATGATTTCTTACCATCTTCTCTGTTTGGGCAACTTTATTTTCAAGATTAAATATTTTGTCTTCATTGTCTGAGGTTCTGTCTTCCAAGTGGTCTAGTCTTTTGGTGATGCTTTCCATTGAGTTTTTTATTTGGTTTATTGTTTCCTTCATTTCAAGGATTTCCGTTTGGTTTTTTTTTGAGAATCTCTACCTGTTTGTTGAAATGATCTTTTGCCTCCTGCAGTTGCTCTTTCAGTTTATTGGTATTATTATTCATTACCTTCAATTGCTCTCTTATCTCATGTTTTGCTTCACGAATCATCTTAATCATGTATAATCTAAAGTCATTTTCTGACATTTCTTCTAACATACTGTCATTGAATTCTATTAATATAGAATCTAGATTTGTTTGAATCATTTTCTTCCCTTGTTTTTTCATGTTGTTCATGTATCTTCCCCTCTAGCAGTGCAGATCAGGGGTATTGTAGATTTTCCCCTATAGCCTTATAGTGGCCCTATAGGTTTCCAAAACTTTTTATTTAAGGGGAGATAAGTATTAGCAGTGCCCAATTCAGACACTATGCAATCCTAGACCAAATAGCCCCTATGAGGACAATAACAATATTGTTATAATAAACAGCATGAGTTCAAATATTATCTTCAGTAAAACAAACAGATTTGCAATAAGGTCTGCAGTTTATAATGGAAGACAAAGAGATCCAGAGGGATGTAGAATGTGGTTGTTAATGGGATAAGAAAAGAATATACAGAAGTTCTAGATTAAAGAAAGAATGAGAGCGTAATCAAAAGAAATTGGATGTTAGCATGCAAAAAAAGGGAGGAAGAGACTCTGAGGGAACAGGTAAACAAAAAGAAAAGAGAGCAAGAAAAGTAAAGAAATAAAAACTTAAAATTTTTCAATAAGGAGAAAAAAGAAAATCTACAGTATAACAGTCATATACTAATGAAACCTCCCAGTGTTTAGTAGCCTGATGCATGAGAGGTACGTGACAATGAGCTTCAAGTCTCCAGCAGGCATCTGAGGATGGGTTTTGCCCCACCTAAAAATCAGAGCTATGGCTTCCAGGGTTATCCAAGATGGTCACTCTGGCTTCCAAATGTGTTGGCAAATGGGGAGCTGCAGCTCAGGGTGTGGATGTGGTCAGCTGGGTGTCCTGGAGGCGGGGTGTGGTTGGTCAGGCAGGGGTCCTGGAGTTCGGGTGTGTTTGGTGTGGTTGGGGGATCCTGGAGGCTGGGTGCAGTCGATCTGGTCCCCTGGTGATAGGGCGCAGTCAGTTGGTGTGGGGGTCCCGGTGGCAGGGAGTGATCGGTTGGGCTGAGGGATTCTGGAGACGGGGTTCAGTCAGTCTGGCCAGGGGTCCTATGGGGCCTGGCTGTTATCTCAAAATGGCAGCAGTCACATGTAATCAAACCTGCAGGTACTGTGACAGTGAACTTCCAGGCAACAGCAGCCAGCTGGTGCTCCACTGGTGGTCGGCGATCAGTTTGCTGACTATTGTCAGACGATCGGGAGGTGAACCTCGTGCGTTGGGAGATGGATAGGTATAAGGCAGGTGATGGACAGGCGAGAGGCAGGCAAATAGCGGATGATAGGCACCTGACAGTGAGCAATTTGCACTCAAAAAAGCGTCGATATGCTGGCAGACTGCAGGTGGTCACAGCAGACAAATGGGGTAATCAGCAGGGGATTGATAAGCAGCAAAAACTGCCTCACCAAGAAACAGATATCCTCTGCTTGAAACAGGAGTTATGGAGTGACACGGAACACAGCTTCCCTCTAGTCTACCATCTTGGATCTCACCACAATGCTGTTTTTGTTACTCTAGCTCTGCAGTATAATTTAAGGTCTGGCATTTTCATGCCTCCTGCATCACTTTTCTCTCTAAGAATTGCTTTGGCTCTTCTGGGCCTTTTATTTTTCCAAATGAATTTCATGATTACTTTTTCTATTTGTATGAAGAACCTCATTGGAATTTTAATAAGAATTGAATTAAACCAACATAGCACATTTGGTAGTATGGCCATTTTGATAATATTAATTCTACCTATTCAGGAACATAGGAGATTTTTCCATTTTCTGAAGTGTTTTTCAATTTCTTTCTTTAGTACTTTGTAGTTTTCATTATAGAGGCTTTCACCTGTATTTTTAGATTGATTCCCAAGTATTTTTTGAGGTCATTATAAAGGGAATATTTTTCCTGATTTCTCCTTTAGCTGATATATAATTGGTATATAGGAATGCAATTGATTTATTGGTATTGGTTTTGTATGCTGCTACTTAGCTGAATTTTTTTATGAGTTCTAGAAGCTTTCTAGTAGAGTTTTTGGGTCTTCTAAATAGAGAATCATGTCACTGGCAAAAGGAGGTAGTTTGACCTCTTCTTTTCCTATTTGTATTCCATTAATTTCTTTCTTTTTTCTAATTTCTCTGGCTAGGGTTTCAAGAACTATGTTGAATAAAAGTGGAGAAAGAGAGCATCACTGTCTGGTTTGCTTTTAGAGGGAGTGATTTCAATTTTTCTCCATTTAGAATGATGTTGGCCTTGTGTTTAGCATATGTTGCTTTTACAATGTTGAGGTATGTTCCTGCAATCCCTAGTTTTTCTAGTGTTTTGAGCCTGAGTAGATGCCAAATTCTGTTCAAATTCTTTTTCTGCATCTATTGAGATAATCATGTGATTCTTGTCTTTAAATCTATTGATGCGGTGAATTATGTTTATTGACTTCCATATGTTGAAACAATCTTGCATTCCTGAAATGAACCTCAAGTGATCATTTTGCACTATCTTTTTGACATGGTTTTGTATGCATTTTGCCAGTATTTTATTGAGATTTTTTTGTATCAATGTTCACCCAGGATATTGGTCTGAATTTTTCGTTCTTTGATGAGTCTTTTTCTAGTTCCTGGTATCAGGGTGATAATAGCTTCATAGAATGAATTTGGAAGGGTTCCCTCCCTTTCTATTACATAGAAAAATTTGAGGAGTATTTGTCTAACTTCATTGAACATCTTATGGAATTCAGCTGGGAATAAATCTGTCCCTGGGATTTTCTTTGTTGTAGTCTTCTGATGGCATCTTCAATTTAATTGTTTGAAATTTATCTGTTTAAATTTTCCATGTCCCTTTGATTCAACATGGGTAGTTCGTATGTCTCTAGAAATTTGTTGATGTCTTCAAGATTTTCTATTTTATTGAAACGTAGATTTCCAAAGTAGCTTCTGATTATTGTCTACATTTCAGTAGTGTCCATGTTGATATTTCCTTTTTCATTACAAATTTTAATAATTTGTGTTTTTTCTCTCTTTTTCTTTATTAGCTTGGCTAAGAGTTTATCAATTTTGTTTTTATTTTTTCAAAGAACCAACTTTTTGTTTTGTCAATACTTTGATTTTTTTTCAATGTCATTAATTTCTTCTCTGAATTTTATTATTTCTTGTCCTCCACTGCTTTTGGTCCTGGATTGTTCTTTTTGTTTAGGGTTTTGAAATTGAAAGTTAGGTTATTTATTTTGATTTTATGTTCTTTTAATGAATGCCTTCATAGTGCCTCAGTAATTTTGATATGTTGTATTACTATTCTCACTTATCTGTAAGTATTTTTTTAATTTAATCATTGGTTTCTTCAGCTATCCATTGATCTTTTAATAGTTTATTTTTTTATTCTCCAGGTGTTGGAGTAGCCTCTATTTTATAATCTTAATTTCTCACTTCATTCCATTATTATCTGATAGAATGCAAGGTATTCCCTCTATAAATATTCTTTTGTATTTGATAAGAATTGCTTTTAGGACTAGGATGTGGTCTATTTTAGAGAATGTCCATGTACTTGAAAAGAAAGTGTATTCAGTCATAGATGGATGAAACATTCTATATATGTCTGTTAAGTCTATATAATTAACTGTATTTTTAGTTCTATAGTTTCTTTATTTTTTTATTTGAAGATCTATCCATTGGTGAGAGAAGCATGTTCAAGTCACCCAGTATCATTGTGTTGTGCTCTATTTGATTTTTGAGATTGCAAAGGATTTGTTTGATGTATGTAAGTGCTCCATTGTTTGGGACATATATATTTAAGATTGTTATATCTTACTGTTTTATAGTTCCCTTAGACAGTATAAAATGGCCTTCTTTTTCCCTTATGATTAATTTTGACTTGAATTCTACTTTATCAGATGAGGATATGAACCCCTGCTTGTTTGCAAGATCCATGTGGATGGCAACTATTTTCCCATCACTTTACCTTCAGTCTATGAATGTCTTTGCCTTTGAAGTGAGTCTCTTGGAGACAGCATTTTGTTGGGTTGTGTTTTTAAATCAATTCTGCCAGTCTATGCCTTCTGATTGATGAGTTTAGATCATTTCCAATCAATATTATTATTGAGAAATAATATTATTATTATTATTCCATTTCATTTTGAACTATTTCTGGTTTTTAATTTGAAATAGAATCATTTGGATTGAGTATTCTTCTAGTGTAGTTCCACTCTTTGCTGGGTTTCATTTTTATATTTTGTTTCTTCTTCATGAAATATTTGTTCAGAATGTTTTGTAGTGAAGGCTTTTTGGTTGTGAATTCTTTTAACTTTTGTTTATCATAGGAGGTTTTATTTTATCATCAAATCTCAAACATAGTTTTGTGGAATATAGTATTTTTGGTGGGTATTCATTTTCTTTCAGAGGTTGGTATCCAGTATTTCCAGACCTAGCTTTAATGGTCTGGGTTGAAAAATCACCTGAGATCCAAATTGGTTTCCCTCTAAATGTGACTTGCCTTTTTTTTTTTTTTCCCTCTGTCAGCCTTGAGAATCTATCCTTATTTGGTATGTTAGGCATCTTCATTATAGTGGGTCTTGGAGTAGGTCTGTTATAATTTTGTATATTTGGAGCCCTGTAAGCTTCCTGTGTTTGATTTTCCATTCATTCTTAAAGTTTGGAAACTTTCAGACATGATTTTATTGAAAAGTTTATGCATGTTCTTGGTTTGTATCTACAAGCCTTCATCTAGCTCAATAAATATTAAGTTTGGTATTTTCATGTTGTCCTATATTTCTTAGGAGTTCTCTTCATGATCTCTTAACACCTTTTCTCCATGCTCAATTTTATTTTTAATATTATATATATTTTCTTCTTTGCCTGAGGTCCTATCATTCAAGTTATCTAATCTGCCAGTGATATGTTCCAATGAATTTTTCATTTGATTTATTGATTCCTTCATTTTGAGAATTTCTTTTTTTCAGAATCTCTTTTTATTGACATGATCTTTCACTTCCTGTATTTTCTCCCTTACATCATCCTTTACCTCACATATCAGTTTAACTATGAACATTTTAAATTTCTTCTCTGACCTTTCTTCCACTGCGGCATCCATGGATTCTGTTTTTGACATGTTTTGGTTTGTTTGAGGCAATTTTTTCCCTGGATTTTTCATGTTGTTTATATGTCTATTTATCTAACAGTTGATATTGTGGCAGTAGGGTTTCTACCTTGTGGAATTATAATGTTCCTGAAAGTTTCTGGTACCACACAGTTTAGTGGGAGACAGTAACACCAACTGATGCAAACAATTTACAGCAGTAAATTCAGTAACTCTTGCAATGAAATATACAATATTGATTAATACACTTCTCAGAAATGATATGATCAGTTATTGTGCAGAGTAAACATAGTAAGTTTACATAAGGTTTTACAATTTCATTTGAAGACCAGGGGTATAATAGAAGTGATGTAGAATGTGAAGATTATGAGGAAGAAGGAGCAAAAAAGGAGGTAAACATTAAGAAAGAGTGGACTAGATAATAATAGAGATTGACTGTTAGCAGAAGAAAAGAGAGAGAGTTGAGTAAAACCAATAAGTGAGAGAAAAAAATAAAAAGAAAAGAAAAAATACAAATTGTTTTTAAAAATAAAATAAAATATACAGAGAAGAAATAAAGTTTACGAGAACAAAATCATTATGTACTATCCAAACATCTTAGTCTTTGAAATAATGATACATGAAAAATAAATGCCTTCAAATAAAATGGGATAAATGAGAAAAAATAAGGATATTTGAATATGTATAAGTGTCTGGTAAATATATAGTTTTTCAAGAGGAAAAGAAGAAGGGGTGGGGTGGTAAAAAAGAATTTGTGCATTTAAGAGGTAAGTGGGGTATATGTAGGGGTGACATAGGATGTGTTTTTAAGAGTGAAGAACAGAAACAAAAAAAATAGAAAACAAAAAGCAATAAAAATGGAAGTAAGTGTGTTAAAGGAAGAGTGAGAGAAAGAGCAGTAAAGTTTGTTGGCAAGAATAAATAGAGAAGTAGAAACATGGGAAAACAGATTGTGAAAGAGTCAATAGAAAGTCAATCCAAAACATACTAATCAAAGACCTAACCTTCAAAAACAAATACAGGGCACAAAAAAGCTACCTTATATAAATGCTAAAAAAACCACAAATATTTATGTGTATAAATGCTTAAATGTTCATCATTTGTCAATCAGTACACATTCAAACACAAGTCAAAACATAACAAAAAAAAATAGGAAAATAGTCAAGGAAAGTTTTTGTTCACTGTCTGTGTCCAACTGCCTTCCAATTTCTCAGCTTGCTTTCTCAGTGGGATGGTGTGAGGAGCTGTGGAAGATGCTGGCAGCTTGACTTCCTGGGTCTTGTCTTTAGGCTCTGTGCTATGAGTTGCTGCAAGTTAAGCTCCCAGGGGTGGGGATTTGGCCTGTTATTACCCCAGGTGTTTTGTAGGAGGGGAGTTTTCAGGTATTAATTAATCAACATGTTTCTAGGACTGTATCCCACTGCTTTCTGCAGGGCACAACCTGTGGGAAGAGGGGTAGGTCCTTCACTGGTTCTGCTTTTTGGACATACTGTGTATTTTTTTTTCTTTGTTTGTTTGTTCTGCTTCTCAAGGTGGGTTTTTGAGCACTGAGCTCAGTCACTCAGTCCCATTTGGTTTCTCCCTGCTGCTAGTTCTGTGCACTGCCAATTCAATGGAGTGGAGGAGGGGGGCACAGGCTTTCTCTGACTTCTCTGATCCGTATTGCCCCCAGGTAAAATGGTCTCCATGCCAGAAAATCTTCATGCCAGAGTTCTCCTGATTTGTTAGGCTCACTTTGGATCTTACAGTTGGTGTCTGCCAGATTCATATGTTGGTTTCAGCCTGGAATTCACTTATCAAATCTCTTGTCTGAGTTCACACCACTGCCTCATGGAAGTATTTAAGTTTAAGTTTCCTGTATATGGCTGGCAGACCATCACTTTGGTGTAACAATTGATTGGACCATATAGCCTCTGGGTCAGACCAGAGTGGGCTGCCCTTCCTATCCTGGGGTTCCCCATACCAAGATATTCCAGCACCTATAGATCTTTGAAGACCTTGTGTTCCCCCTCCACAAGCACCTGCCTAGACCTAGCTCTAATTCTCTTCCTTAGCCTTGTCTGATGCACCCAAACTTACCCAGTGTTCAAGGCTCTCTGTCCAATATGGAGTATCTGTGGAGTTTTTTTCTTTCATTCATCTCCCAGAGAAAGAGTTTTCTCATTATTTGAGTACCAAGTTTTCTCATTATTTGATTAGCAAGTCACTGTGAGCTGTGAAAAAAGCCACTTTCAGCTAATCTGCCATCTTGCTGTCTCCTCAAAGTTACAACTTTAATTATGCTCTACTCTTTTGTTGCATTTTGTAAGACTCCATTCAGAATTTCTGTTGAAATGAGAATATGTATACAATGAGGTATTATGGCTTGAACTGAGATGACTAAAAGTATGTTGATAATGGTCAGCTGAATACATTGTTTCTGCATTTCATGCCTTAGGTTTCTTGCCATAAATTGACCACCTATTCACCAGAGACAAAAGGCATTTGTACTGTGATCCATGGTGAATTTCTTGCATTGAATGATAACCTAGCAAAATCTTCAACAGGTCAATCTTTAAGATCAGTATTTGACTGGGTGCAGTGGCACATGCCCATAATCCCAGTAGCTCAGGAGGATGAGGCAGGAGGATCCTGAGTTCAAAACCAGGCTCAGGGGGTTTTCAAGATGGTAGACTAGAGAGTGGCTGCATTTCATGTTGCTCCAGGACTCAGGATTCAAAAGAGGAGATATTGAGAGACTTGGGACCAACTCAAAGCCGCCGGGTGAGTCTCTCCCTTTGGGGAGGCGTCCCGGATGGGGTGGTAGTCCCGGAACGCAGAGAACATTGTGAAGTAGAGTTGCCCGGTGAGACACCCCTCCCCCCACTGGAGCAGTGAATATAGACAACTGGGAGCTTTGTAGAGGAGGCAGCTCAGCACAACGCTTGGTTTCAGAGCAATCCGCCGGGCTTTGGCGGCTGCCCAGAGGAGGGGCCGCATAGGCAGGCGATTAGGTGCAGAGCAGGGTCCCAGGACCTAGGTGGCTTCTCGGTGGAAGAGCTGCACAGACAAGCTGAGGGGTGGAGCGAAGGTTCCAGGACTGCGGGCAGCTTCTGGGCAGCTTCTCTGAGGAGGGGCAGCCTAAGGAGACTCGTCTGTGAAGGGCAAGGCTCCCAGGCCCAGGAGGTAGGTTCAGGCCCCTGGGAACGTTGCAGAGGAAGACAGCTCAGCCAGGCAGTAGTTGTAGATTGAGGGGAACCTGTAGGAGGGGAACTGACCAGCGAGACCTCCCCACCAAGTGAGTCTTCCCTGCCGGGTGAGGTTTTCCCGCAAGGATGGTAAAACCAGAGACACAGGCACAAACAGGCCTTGCCTCAGCCCGCAGCCTAGTTCCCCTTTGGTTGACCATTGGTCAACAACTGGAGGCACCTCTGCCCACTAGCAGGGAATATACCCCACCTGAAGACCACCACCACTAGAGAGGCAGCTTCCTTGTGGAGCACCACATTATCAACTTCCTCCAAGACTTCAGGCTACTGAAGGATAAGAGGGGATATTCTAGAAATTTTCATGGACATTATAAGTCAATAGAGGAAATCTGCAACATCTCAGCAGTCCACTGAAACCTGAACAATATGAGAAAACAAGGGAAGAAAATGCCCCAAACAAATCTGGATGTTACATCAATAAAATCCAATGACAGCATGGCAGAAGAAATGTCAGAAAGGGAGTTCAGAATGTACATAATTAACATGATAAGGGAAGCAAACGATGAAATGAAAGAGCAAATGCAGGCATTGAATGAACGCACCAATAGACAGTTAAAAGAGCAAATACAGGAAGCAAAAGATCATTTCAATAAAGAGTTAGAGATATTGAAAAAAAACCAAACAGAAATCCTTGAAATGAAGGAAACAATAAATCAAATTAAGAACTCCATAGAAAGCACAACCAATAGGATAAAATACCTGGAAGACAGAACCTCAGATATTGAAGACAAAATATTTAACCTTGGAAACAAAGTTGAACAAACAGAGAAGATGGTAAGAAATCATGAACAGAATCTCCAAGAACTATGGGATATCATGAAAAGGCCAAATTTAAGAATTATTGGGATTGAGAAAGGCTTAGAGAAACAAACCAAAGGAATGAACAATCTATTCAATGAAATAATATCAGAAAATTTCCCAAATCTGAAGAATGAAATGGAAAATCAAGTTCAAGAGGCTTATAGGACTCCAAATACACAAAATTACAACAGACCCACACCAAGGCACATTATAATGAAAATACCTAACATACAAAATAAAGACAGAATTTTAAAGGCTGTGAGAGAAAAGAACCAAATTATATTCAGGGGGAAACCAATAAGAATATCAGCAGATTTTTCAATCCAGATCTTTAAAGCTAGAAGGGCCTGGAACAACATTTTTCAAAACCTGAAAGAAAATGGATGCCAACCAAGAATCTTATACCTAGCAAAACTTACCTTCAGATTTGACGATGAAATAAAATCCTTCCATGATAAACAAAAGCTAAAAGAATTTACAAAAAGAAAGCCAGCATTACAGAACATTCTCAGCAAAATATTCCATGAGGAAGAGATAAAAAACAAAGAAACAAATCAGCAAAGGAAGGAGCTATCCTAAAGGATCTGTCAAAAAAAGGAGGAACCAAGTTGTGTCAAAAATAAATAAATAAATAAATAAAACGAGTCAAATGATCAGGAATACAGATCATATCTCAATAATAACCCAGAATATTAATGGCCTGAATTCATCAATCAAAAGACATAGACCTGCAGATTGGATTAAAGAGAAAGATCCAACAAGAGACTCACCTCATAGAAAGAGATACCCATAGACTAAAGGTGAAAGGATGGGGAAAAACATACCATGCACATAGACCCAGCAAAAAAGCTGGGGTATCCATCCTCTTTTCAGATAATGTGGACTTCAAGTGAAAGTTAGTCAGAAGGGATGAAGAAGGACACTTCATGCTTAAGGGAACCATAAATCAGCAAGACATAACAATCATAAATATCTATGTCCCAAACAGTGACTCATCCATGTATGTCAAACAAATCCTTCTCAATCTCAGAAACCAAATAGACCATAACACAATAATACTAGGTGATTTTAACATGCCTCTCTCACCACTGGAGAGATCTTCCAAACAAATATTGAAAAAAGAAACCATAGAACTCAATAACACAATCCATAATTTACACTTAACAAACATTTATAGAATATACCATCCAACGAAGAGTGAATACACTTTCTTCTCAGCAGCACATGGATCCTTCTCTAAAATAGACCATATATTATGCTACAAAGCTAATGTTAGCAAATACAAGAAGATAGAGACACTACCGTGTATTCTATCAGATCATAATGGATTGAAATTAGAAATAAATGAAAGAGACAAAAACAAAAATACTCCAACACCTGGAGATTGAACAATGATATTATATGATGAATGGATAACAGAAGATATTAGGAAGGAAATTAAAAAATTCTTAGAGGTAAATGAGAACAAAGAAACATCATATCAAAATCTCTGGGACACTATGAAAGCAGTTCTTAGATGAAAATTTATTTCATGGAGTGCATTCAATAAAAGAAGTAAAACTCAACAAATAAATGACCTAACACTACAGCTCAAAGCCCTAGAAAAAGAAGAACAGACCAACACCAAAAGTAGTAGAAGACAGGAAATAAACTCAGAGCTGAAATCAATGAAATTGAAACAAAAGAAAAAATACCTAAAATTGACAAAATAAATAGTTGGTTCTTTGAAAAAATAAACAAAATTGATAAACCCTTTGCCATACTAACAAAGAGAAGATGAGAGAAAAACCAAATCAATAAAATTCAGAATGAACAAGGAAATATCACAACAGACATGATTGAAACACAAAACATAATTAGAAGCTATTTTGAAAATCTATACTCCACAAAATAGAAAATTTCGAAGATATCAACAAGTTTCTAGAGACATATGAATTGCCTAAACTAAACGAGGAAGACATACACAATTTAAATAGACCAATTTCAAGTAATGAAATAGAAGAAGTCATCAAAAGCCTACCAACAAAGAAAAGTCCAGGACCTGATGGGTTCTCAGCCGAGTTCTACAAAACCTTTAAAGTAGAGCTCATTCCAATACTTTTCAAAGTATTCCATGAAATAGAAGAGGAGGGAACCCTCCCAAACTCATTCCATGAAGCCAATATTACCCTGATACCTAAACCAGACAGAGACACAACAAAGAAAGAAAATTTTAGACCAATATCCTTAATGAATATCAACGCAAAAATTCTCAACAAAATTTTAGCAAATCGCATACAAAAACATATTAAAAAGATAGTGCACCATGATCAAGTGGGTTTCATCCCAGGGATGCAAGGTTGGTTCAACATCCAGAAATCAATAGATGTCATTCACAATATCAACAGACTTAAAGTCAAGAATCACATGATTATTTCAATAGATGCAGAAAAATCATTTGATAAAATACAGCACCCCTTCATGATCAAAACACTAGAAAAAATAGGGATAGTGGGAATATTCCTTAACATTGTAAAGGCCATCTACGCTAAGCCCATGGCTAATATCATTCTAAATGATGAAAAACTGAAAGAATTCCCCCTAAAATCTGGAACAAGGCAGGGATGCCCTCTTTCACCACTTCTTTTCAATACCGTCCTTGAAACTCTAGCCAGAGCAATTAGACAGACCAAAGAAATTAAAGGGATACAAATAGGAAAAGAAGAACTCAAACTCTCCCTGTTTGCTGATGATATGATTATATACTTAGAGGAACCAGGAAATTCCACCAGAAAACTTTTAGAACTCATAAGTGAATTCAGTAAAGTAGCAGGATATAAAATTGATGCTCATAAATCTAATGCATTTTTATACATAAGTGATGAATCTTCAGAAAGAGAAATTAGGAAAACTACCCCATTCACAATACTTTTGAAAAAAATAAAATATTTATGAATCAATCTCACAAAAGAGGTGAAAGACCGCTACAATGAGAACTACAGAACACTAAAGAAAGAAATTAAAGAAAACCTTAGAAGATGGAAAGATCTCCCATGTTCTTGAATAGGCAGAATTAATATTGTCAAAATGGCCATACTACCAAAAGTGCTATACTGATTCAATGCAATTCCAAATAAAATCCCAATGATGTACCTTACAGAAATAGAACAAGCAATCATGAAAATCATCTGGAAGAATTAGAAATCCAGAATATCTAAACCAATCCTTCGCAGGAAAAATGAAGCTGGGTGAATTGCAGAACCAGAACTTCAACTATACTACAGAGCAATAGTAACAAAATTGGCATGGTATTGGTACCAAAATAGACAGGTAGATCAATGGTACAGAATAGAGGACACGGACACAAACCCAAATAAATACAATTTTCTCATACTAGACCAAGGATGCCAAAAATATGCAATGGAGAAAAGATAGCCTCTTCAACAAATGGTGCTGGGAAAATTGGAAATCCATATACAACAGAATGAAAGTAAACCCATATCTCTCACCATGCACGAAACTAAACTCAAAATGGATTAAGGACCTCAGAATCAGACCAGAGACCCTGCATCTTATAGAAGAAAAAGTAGGTCCAGATCTTCAACATGTCGACTTAGGACCAGACTTCCTCAACAGGATTCCCATAGCACAAGAAATAAAAGGAAGAATCAATAACTGGGATAGATTCAAACTAAATAGTTTTTTCTCAGTAATGGAAACTATCAGCAATGCGAAGAAAGAGCCTACAGAGTGGGAGAAAATCTTTGCCAATCATACTTCAGATACAGCACTAATCTCCAGAATCTATAAAGAACTCAAAAAACTCAACCCCAAGAATACAAATAACCCAATCAACAAATGGGCTAAGGAAATGAACAGACACTTCACAGAAGAAGATCTACAAGCAATCAACAAACATATGGAAAAATGTTCAACATCTCTAGTAATAAGAGAAATGCAAATCAAAACCACCCTAAGATTCCATCTCACCCCAATTAGAATGGTGATTATCAAGAATACAAGCAACAACAGGTGTTGGCGAGGATGTGGGGAAAAAGGTACACTCATACATTTTTGGTGGAGCTGCAAATTAGTGCAGCCACTCTGGAAAGCAGTGTGGAGATTCCTTAGAAATCTTGGAATGGAACCACCATTTGACCCAGCTATCCCACTCCTTGGCCTATACCCAAAGGACTTAAAATCAGCATACTACAGAGATACAGTCACATCAATGTTCATAACTGCTCAATTCACAATAGCCAGAGTGTGGAACCAACCAAGTTGCCCTTCAATTGATGAATGGATAAAGAAAGTGTGGTATATATATACAATGGAATATTACTCAGCCATAAAGAATGATAAAATTATGGCATTTGCAGGCAAATGGATGAAACTGGAGAATATCATGCTAAGTGAGGTAAGCCAATCTCAAAAAACCAAAGGAAGAATGATCTCGCTGATAAATGGATGATGACACATAATGGAGCGTGGGAGGGGTTAATTTTAGGGTTAGAGTTAGGGTTAGGGAGGGGGGCAAGAATGGAGGAAGGAAGGACTGTATAGAGGGAAAAGAGGGGTGGGAGGTGTTGGGGGAAGGGAAAAAATAACAGAATGTATCAACCAACATTACCCTGTGTAAATTTATGATTACACAAATGGTATGCCTTTACTCCATGTACAAACAGAGAAACAACATGTATCCCATTTGTTTACAAAAAAAAAAAAAAAAAAAAAAACAGGCTCAGCAAATTAGTGAGGGCCTAAGCAACTCCTTGAGACCCTGTCTTTAAAATACAAAAAACGACTGGTGTTGTGGCTCACAGGTTAAGCATCCCTGATTTCAATCCCCAAAAGATCATATTTAGTCATAGATTTATGGATCCACGTGTTTTACACATCTTTGTTCTTCTTTTTCCCATTTTTTGGTTCTTTTTAGTTATATATAACATTAGGATTTATTTTGATATAATTATAAAAGTATGAGAAATAATTTGCTCTAATTCAGTCCCCAATATTTTCCTGTTTCCTCTCCTCCTCCCTCCCTCTGTTCCCTTTTCTCTACTCTACTGATCTTTCTGCTATTTACTTTTAGTATTTTTCATAGTTAATGTCTTGTGGATATATATGATGCCAGTATTCCACTGTGGTATATTCATACACATACATAGGAAAAATATGTCAGGTTCATTCTGTTTTTCATCACTTCTCCTGACTTTTCTCCCTTCCCATCTCTTCCCTTCATCTAGTCCACTGATCTTTATTCTATTTTCTTTTTCTCCTTCCTCCTTATTTTGGACTAGCTTCTTCAAATCAAAGAAAAATATTTGAGCTTTGTCTTTCTGTGTCTGACTTTTTTCATTTAATATGATTGTCTCCAGTTCCATCCATTTGCCAGCAAATGCCATAATTTTATTCTTCTTTATGCTGAGTAATACTTCATTGTGTATATATAATAAATTTTCTTTATACCTTGATTGGTTCCATAGCTTGGCTATTGTGAATTGTGTTGTTCTAAATATTGACGTGGCTACATCCCTATAGTATGCTGATCTTGGAACTTTTAGATATATACTGAGGAGTGGGATAGCTAGGTCATTTGGTGGTTTAATTACTATTTTTTGAGAAATATCCATACTGTTTTCCAGAGTGGTGGCATTAATTTTCAGTTCCACCATCAATATATGTTTCCCCCCATATTCTCAGCAACAGTTATTATAATTTGTATTCTTGATAATTGACATTCTGACTGGAGTGAGATGAAATCTCAATGAGTTTTGATTTGTTTTCCCCTGATTTCTAGAGATGTTGAACTTTTTTTCATGTATTTGTTTGTCAATTGTATTTCTTCTTTTGAGAAGTGTCTGTTTAATTCTTTTGCCAAATTATTAATTGAGTTATTTGGGTTTTATTGGTGACAAATTTTTGAGTTCTTTATATATTCTGAATATGAATGCCCTGAGGAGCAGGTGGCAAAAATCTCACATTCTCTAGGCTTTCTATTCATGCTCTTATTTTCTTTGCTGTGCAGAAGCTTTTTAAATTGATGCCATCTCATTTATTGATTTTGGGTTTTCTTTCTTTACTTTAGAAATCTTGTTAAGGAAGTTGGGTCTTATGCCAACATGTTTCAGTGTTGGTTAGACTACATTTTCTCCTAGCAGTTGCAGTTTCTGTTCTAATTCCTAGGTCTTTGAGCCACTTTGAGTTGACTTGTGTACAGGGTGAGAGACAGAAGTCTAGTTTCATTCTTATATATATAGATTTCCAATTTTTGCAGCACCATTTGTTGAAAAGTCTGTATTCTCACCAATGAAGGATTTTGGCCCCCTTGTCTACTATCAGATAATTGTGTTTATGTGGGTTAACCCTTTTGTAATCTGTTTTTTTTTCCATTGGTCTACATATATCTTTTAGTGTGAGTACCAAGATTTTTTTTTATTATAGCTCTCTAGTATAATTTGAAGTCTAGTTTTGTGATGCCTCAGCATCACTTTTTTTGCTCAGAATTGCTTTGGCTATTGTGAGTCTCTTATTTTTCTAAATAAATTTTAGAACTGCTTTTTCTAATTCTGTGAAGAATATCATTCTTCTTTTGGTGGGAATTGCATTGAATCTGTATAATGTTTTTGTTATTATGGTCATTTTAATAATATTAATTATCCCTATCCAAGAAGATGGGAGGTCCATCTTCTAAGGCCTTCTTCAATTTCTCTCTTCAGTGTTCTATACTTTTCATTGTAGAGGTCCTTGAAATCTTTCAAAAAATTTATTTCAAAGTATTTTTTGACGTTGTTGTGAATGGAGTAGTTTTCATAATTGCTTTTTCAATAGTTTCATTATTGGACTATGGGAAATAATTGATTTATATATGTTGATCTTGTATCCTGCAAATTTACTAAATTTGTTTATCAGCTCTAGAAATATTCTAGTGGAGATTTTCAGTCTTCTATATGTAGGATCATGTTATCACCAAACAGAGATAATTTGATTTCTTCTTTTCCTATTGGTACACATTTAATTTCTTTCTTTATCCTGATTGCTCTGGCCAGAGTTTTGGTAACTATGCTGAATAGGAGTGTTCAGGCTACTCCTGCTTGTTTATTGGTACAATTTCCATGGTATAACTTTTCCTATCCTTCCACCTTCAGTCTTTGGATGTCTTTGCCTCTGAGTCTCTTCCAAACAACATATTATTGGGTCTTATGTTTTAAAAATCCAACCTACCAATCTATGTATTTTGATTGAAGAGTTAAAACTGTTTACATTCTATGTCATTATAGAGAGATAGTTTTCATTTCCTGCCATTTTGATTATTTCTGATGTTTAATTCAGACTTGGTTCTCTTTAAATTGAATAGTCTTCTTGTATAATGCATCCCTATATTGGTTTTCACTTTTATTTTTTATTCCTTCTTCGTGAAGTATTTCACTGAGTATGTTTTATAGCACAGGCTTTATGGTTATGAATTAAGTTTCTCTTTATCATGGAAAACTTTTATTCCATTTTTAATTCTGTGACTCAGTTTTTCTGGGCATGGTAATCTTGATCGGCACCCATTTTCTTTCAGAGCTTAGCATATATTTTTCTAAGCCCTCCATAGGTTCCAAGTTGAGAAATCAGTTGAGATCCAAATCAGTCAAAAACCTCTAAATGTGACTACCATTTTTCCCCTACAGCTTGTAGAATTCTATCCCTATTCTATAAATTAGACATTTTCATTATAACATGTCCTGGAGTAGATCTATTGCAATTTTTTATATTTGGATTCATATATACCTCTTGTATTTGAATTTCCACCTCATTCCTAAGGTTTGGAAAGTTTTCTAATATAATATTGAAAAGATTGTGCATTCTTTTAGTTAGTATTTCAGAAACTTCATTTACCCCAATAATTCTTAAATTTGGCCTCTTAAATTTTCCTTGATATTCTGGCCATGGTCTCTTAGCATCTTTTCTTTCTGGTCAATTTTCTTTTCAAGAGTATGTACTTTGTTTTTGAGGTCAGAAAAATCTATATTCAAAGTGATCTAATCTTTTGGTGAAATTTTCCATTGATTTTTAACTTGGCACATTGAGTCTTTCATTTCTATGATTTTCTTTTGCTTCTTTTTGAAAATCTTTCTTTATTGAAATGGTCTTTCATTTCCTCTATTTTCTCTCTAATTTCACTCCATACATATTCTTTTAGATCACTGGTCATTTTAACTATGAACTTCCAAAATTCTCTGATATTTCCTCTGTGTTATTGATGGAGTCAGTTGTAGTGTTGTGGACTGCTTGAGGTTGTTTGTTCCCTTGCTTTATCATATCAATTGTAGGTGTATCCATCTATTGGGATGGTGTTTCAATCAGCTTTTTCACTGATGTGAGGTAAAGACCTGAAAAAAAAAACAATTTTGAGAAGGAAGAGTGTATTTGGGAGCTTGTGGTTTCAGAGGTCTCAGTCCATAAACAGTGGGCTCCACTTCTCAAAGCTTGAGGTGAAACAGAACTGCTTGGTAGAAGAGTGTAGTGAAGGGTAGTGGCTTATTAGATGATAAGGAAGCAGAAAGAGAAACTTCACTCACCAGATACAAAATATATACCCCAAAGACATGCCCACAATACTCACCTCCTCCAGTCATACCTTCATGCCTTCAGTTACCACTCAGTTAAGCCCCATAAGGGGATTAATTCACTAATTGGCTTAAGTCTCTCATTACACAATCATTTTAACTTTGAATGTTCCTGTGATTTCTCATACATAAGATTTTGCTTGGCTCATGCAGCTCTATGCATCACACTCAAACCATAGCAGATGTTAACTGCTTCTTCTTTTAAGCAAGGTACTACTTCACAGGCTTCTTTCCCTTATGAGCTCTAGGTTGGGCAAATATCCAGGTGCAGTTTAACTGACTTTGTGGCCTCTGCTGATTCCATTATCAGGGTCAATTTGGACCTAATTTATTTACTAAAATCACTTCAGAGTCAAGCCACATACTATTCAACCTTTAGAAAAGTAAAAAAAAAAAAAAAAATTAAACTTGGTGTTATTGTTTCCCACTATTCCTCTAATCCTGACATAAACTTGTAATAAGGTTCTGGAACAAGTTGAAATATTAGTTATTAAATATAGTAAAATTGCTACAATATGGGGGCCAAAAGGGAGATGAAGAAAGATTGGGCAAATGATTGAGAAAAAAAGAAAAGATATATAGAATAGAATGATACAGATGTAGATGGGGATAATTGAGATAGTAAGAGATAGTGTTAGAGGGAGAACATGGGGAAAGAGGAACAAATATAAACTGGTGCTAGGAAGACAAAGATAGGGAGAATGGCTCTAATTAATGTTTTGTAACTTTAGAGGAAATGCCTTCAAATGGGTTGAAGGTACAAAACTGGCTATTAGGGTAACAACTTAAGATCAAGATAAAGTGTAATATATATGATCAAAGTTGATGTTAGAGTTATTTACAGTGAGCCATGTTAAGTGGAGAAAATTCGTGTGGATCTTGGTTTGGATTTCATTAGGATTTGGGACACTTAGAAAATATCTCTAATTCTTTGACTTTGAATCCCCCAGAGGTGCTGGGGCGCAGGATCCACTCCCCTAGTTGCTATAGACCTCTCCCCAGTTACTTATGGTTTGTCTGCTCAGGGGTCTTATGAATAACTGATAAAAGGCTGTGGCGTTGTGTCTGTTATTTTTTTTGTTTGCAGAGGTTCAGGGTGCAGTCTCTGAGCTGTGGTTGTGATTGTTTTGAGTCACCATGTACCCTCTACAAGATCCTTTTATTGGTGGTAAAGAGTCTGGTGACTGTCTATAAGCACAGATCCTGTGGTTGTGGATCCTGTGCAGGTGATTTTGGTGCAAAAATATTCTGCTTGGCGTATGCAGCTCTCTGAGGTATTGTTGTTAGTACTGAATGAAGGAACTCCGCTGGTTCACCTGGGTTCTAGTTTCCTTGCCTCAAGATGTGAACAGCAGGAACAGATTCTTTATGCTGATTGTGAATAAAGCATGGTCCACCTATTATCTGAACAGTGCTTATCACTCCACAATTATGGTTGAGGGTTAAACAGAGGGCCAAGTCAGCTTGGGGGATGAATGAACCTGGGGGACATTGTTTATCCTTGCCTTGGGCCCAGGCAAATTTCTGCCTTGACTGATACCCCATCAACTGAGGTAATGGTCTTGACACATTTTTATTTTTTAAGATTTCTGTGAACTTAGGCTCCTCCTACTTCTCCTTCCTCCTCCTCCTCCTCCTCCTCCTCCTCCTCCTCCTCCTCCTCCTCCTCCTCCTCCTCCTCCTCCTCCTCCTCCTCCTCCTCCTCCTCCTCCTCCTCCTCCTCTTCTTCTTCTTCTTCTTCTTCTTCTTCTTCTTCTTCTTCTTCTTCTTCTTCCTTTTAGGAATTTAACCTTTATTTATTTGTATGTTTATTTTAATGTGGTGCTGAGGATGAAACCCAGGGCCTCACCCATGCTAGGTAAGCACTCTACCATTGAGCCACAACCACAGTCCAAAGGCACCTTCTTATTGTAGCTTTCTGCCAGCTAAAGCCATGATGTAGGGATTCATATATCTATGCTATTGGATAATCAGGCAGGTTCTCCTTGGGTAGACCCCACAGTGGTCTGTGATCAGGGTGACAGTCTCTCTAGGTTTCTTAGACTAGCACAACTTCCCACCCTGTCTCCACTAGTGTCAGTGGGCAGTGGCAAAATTCCAAAGTCTCCTCTTTTCCCTTTCCTCTGCTCTGTACCCAAACTGCCTTGCTACTTAGGTCTGAGCTCTGACTTCCACCACCCTGAATTGCAGGTGTCTGCTCTATCTCTGCCCAGGCCTCCATGACAGTTGAGCAGATCACTGGTTTGGGTGAGCACTTCCTGAGCAGGTTTGCTCCACCATGTTCTCTTCATTCTCAGTGAAGGGGAGGGGTTTAAGAGACTTTCAGTTAGTAGTGATCCCTCTACAAGGTTTTATTTTAGCTGTATACTTACAAGAACCCACTGCAGGAGTGCTCTCACTTAATCTGTTGATATCAGGAGGTGGGTAGATGAAATGTTGATATAAGGGGGTGACTGGTCAACTGTGGACTCTCCAAAATAGGTGTGGTGTCCTGTAGGGCTTTCTATTCATGATTTGGTTATATAGTGCTTGATCCTCTTCAAGTAAAGGGCTGTTCCTGTAACATTTTAATTTCTTCTGTTTTTCTTTGCAAATATGGTTAAGGGGGTGAGCTCATGTGCCTTTCTGCTCCCTCTTTCTCTCTCTATTTTCCTTTCACACTTCCCCCTATGGGGATTGGTTCAGGGTTGGGGAACTCTGTATTTATTTTCTACTCTGGTAACCAGTCTTCAAGTCTCTCTAGATCTCAGACTTTGTAATATTGGGTCTTAGAGCATTTGTTTTGTTAATGACCTCTCAGATCTGTTGCTTCTTCTCTGTCTTCTTTCTGTGTTGCGCAGGGGTTGGAAACCTGTCTCCTTATTGCCTTCTTCCAAGACCACATCTGTGTTCTTTTCAAAAATTTCTAGACTAATTGTGTTTGCAAGATGACAGTTTTGAGATAACATGAACAACATAATTTCTTCTATAATCTTTTTTAGCTAGACAGATATGGTAAGAATGATGCAGCATTTCATACATGACATCTAAGTTTCCTGGAATGAAATAAAACCAAGTGCTTGCGGCCTTCAGGAAGGGCATATCTAATACCTATCTGCTTTTGGTTGTGACAATCAAGTGAAGAATTGCAAAAGGGTTCAGGTATATACACAGAAGTACTGTTGGTCAAGATTTCTAGTCTAAGGCAGTGGTGTTATAGTAGAATCTTGATAGGTCCTCTAAATTGTGAAAATAACTCTCCTAAAATCAATCCATAAGAAATAATAAAATGAGGTTTACTGATTTACTTTGAGGAAGAACACCATACCAACAATTCCGACTCAATCTATTTAGGAAAGCAAGTATTTATTGCTTATGATGTCTCACAGTTTTTACCAGTTTGTCCAAAGATTTTTAAATGCACCTATTTCATATAATTATTTAGAGCATAATATCAGGCAGAGTGAGTATTTAGATTGGGTGGCTTCATAAAGTGAGGATTTATATAAAAATTGTAAGGTACTGCGAAAAGGCAGGTCCTTCCAGGTGCTGTGGCATCTAACTGACTTAATTCAGGCTATAAACAGTGCATTACTAAAGACAACTAGCCTAAATGGAAATAGCTTATAGGTACCTTGAACCTTGGTGAGTCTATGAAAAAAAAGAAAATCCCTTACCTGATATTTAAAAGTTGATTCATAAACATACACATATACATTCACCCACATATGTAAAAACAGACAAACACATGAGAGACTCTGAAAGAGGTGCAAAGCATTATGCATCATACAAAATAAAGCACATTTTGCAGTTGTAATTGCATAAATTATGGGGATAATTTTTGAATTATCAAAAGTTAGAAATGAAGAAGTCAGGGAGGGAAGTATGAATTACTGTGGAGAACTGAGAAATACCCAACTTTGGAGGGGACTATAGAGAAAATGAAATTTGACCAGAGACCTGTATACTATAGAGAAAACTTTTAAAATATATGTGGTAAGTGTATTCCAGGCATATTAACCTAAAATAGATCGGTATGGGAGAGTATAGTGAGCAAAATGTAGGGTGGTAGTAGATGAGGTCAGAGAGTTAGACACAGGTCAGATCTAGGAGAGTCTTCTAGGTCATATCAAAAATTGTTAGTTCTATGCTTAACTTGATGCAGAAGTATCAAAAGGCTTTGAGAAGAGGATCAATGTGATTTAACTTATATCTTGAAAGGACCGCTGTTGTGGAACACTGTTGTGTTATGAACAAATATCAGAAACTTGTTAGGAGATATATCTGTCATCCAGTAGGAAAATTATGGCATGATGTAGGGTTTAATTGCAGAGATATTAACAGGAATGTGGATAGAGTTAAGGAAAACAACATGATTTGGTTAATCATCCAGCAAACATCAATGGTGTAAAGACATTATTATTACATGCTGAATATTTTCCATTTTCTACTTCAGATCCACACTCCATGCTTTTCCACCCAGCACACTAAAATAAACAGACTACTTTGTCATATGGTCCCTGTTTAGACTTGGCAAATGCATGGCAATGGCAAATGGAGAGAGATATAAATGGTTTTAATTATTTTAGGCTGCTCAGAGATGGTCTTTCTAAAAATATGACATTTGAGAAAATGATAAGAACAGGCACAAGTTCAACTGAAATTAGCAAATCAGCAACAGTCATAAATGTAGAAGCCAGAAATTGTGCAAAAAATGCTAAAAAGACCCCAAAATCTTGCCATTGATAATGCTACTGACAGAACTTTTTCTTACTACAATGGAGTCAGAACAATGTTACTCAGTTGGTTACATACCTGAATTACCTGAAAGGCTTTAAAATTTATGATGACTGGGCCCCACCCCAGAAAATCTTGTTTCACTAGACTGTGGAGTTTTAAAGCTTCCCAGTTGATTATAATTCAAGCTAAGTTTGAGAGTCATTAATATATAAAGGATTAAAAACAACTATGGACCTGAAATTGATAAAGTTAACTTTAATCAATTCTCCCCATTCATATCTGTTTCATGGTGAATATATTAATGAACCAAATGTACTCAAAGTCTAGAGAAGCATATGATAGTTTATATAATTAGGTTAATAAATGATAAATAGCTACATTTAAAATTTTCTTTAAAATGCATAAGCAGTACTAAAACCATGGTAACACTGAATATTGTTTCCATAAATCTAGACTATCTTAAGTGATGTCTATCTGATTTTATTTAGATTCAAAAGGTCAAGATAGTCGCCTCCTTATTTATCCCAATATTTTAATTGTTCTTCATCTTGAGCTTATCCCAGGGGCTAACTTAATGTCTTTAGAAACTGAAAAATTTAGCACTGGTCTAAAAGTCAAAATAGTCTATATTTTAAAAGCAGCCTTTTATTTTTTGAAGAGAATTATACGGCTATTCTTCTTAACCCATGATCAAAACTCCAGAGTCCAGATGGGTAAACCATCAGATGATTCATGTGCCACATTTACCAGCATGTGCAGCTTTTGGAATCTAATTCACATGCTTGGAGAAAAGTGACTTGGAGAGAGGCACCACCTGGTTTAAACTTGCATCATTAGCACTAACTTTCTGAGTAATCATCACAATCAGGCAAAGGATAGAAATTAAATTGACTCTAATATTCATGTGGGTGGGAGGAAAAGATAGATAACAGCTGTTTTTCCTATAGTCTTCTTAAACCAATAGATTCATTGAAAGCTTTTTGATGTTTCAGAAACATGCCCAGGGTATACTACAAACTAAATAAATGAGGCAGTCTGTTGTTAGTATCTCTATTCAACTAAATGCTTGCTGCTAAGTAACATAAAACTGTATTTTATGGTATATCATGAATGCATCTTAAGTGATATTTTCAAGCTAGATCATATGGTTATTTTGAATGAAAAAAGTCATCTCTACAAATGTGCTTTTATAGCAAAAGAAGCGAGATTGAAAAATGTAAACATATAATCATTACAAGCAGAACCCATAATGATCTTGAAAATGTCAGATATAGACTGCATTTATTTTAAACCAATTAATAATCATTTTCAAAATAACTTATTAAAGGAAAATCTTGGGGATTTTACTTTGTTTATTATGTTTCCCTTTTAAAGTATATTTTGAGCTAAGTTAGTGAAATTCTAAGAAATTCCTTTGTGTTTATGACTATGTTTCTCTCCTAGCATACAAACAATTTGATTTTCTAGTCTTTTTCCTTCAATTTCTTCACTTAGTATTTAAGGTTTTTACATTAGCCGTTTGTAAAGCACATCTGGAACATGACCTAAAAACCATCAATATGTCCAAGTCACAATATAATGACAAATTGTTATTTTTCTACTACCACCTTGTAGCAATAGATGCAACTAGAAAAGCAAATAGATACTGAGTGCCTATTTATTTTTATTATTATTTTATGGTGAGAGAGCTCAGAATTAGATTTAGAAAATTTATTTTGTCTAAGGTCATGCAATCAATCAGTGAGGGGACTATATATAATTCATATTATTCCGATACCAAAGCCCAAGTTCAGGTTCTTCTACTGAGTCATGTTTTCTTCTAGTCTCTTTTTAACCTTACTGGAAGGGATAGTAGAACAATGGGGGAGAAGCAATGAGGTCATAAACACATACCACTACTGGAATTTTAAAAGTGATTGTTGGGACAGACCCAAAATGGCTAGAGTCAGATTCTCTCACAGAGGCTTCTGGTGGGCTATGTTATGTTTTAGTGTGTAACCAAGGCCATGAATCAGTTATATTATGGTTAGTATGTAGCAAAGGTAATGAATAATCTGATTCAGTGTATATACTCAAGGTTATAAACATTTGCTTGTGAGCAAGTGCCCACTTATGTAACCTGTTGGCAGTATGCCTTCTTTGTTTGCCTGTATATAAAAGGCCTATGGAAATGGCTCTGGGGGCTGGCTAGGAGATGTTGCTGCCTCTAAATAAAGGATGAATTATATTCCCACTGTGCCTTGCATCTTCCTTCAACCGCTGGATTCTTGAATCTTGATTCCTGGGCCTGAGCCTTGCCCTTCTCCTGACAACTGGTGGAGTCAGCAGGAGATTCTGCAAATAAGAGATGGATACATCAACCCAGGTGGATAGGAGGGACCTGTGGTTAACAGCATCATGTAGCACTCAGTTATCAAGGTCCCATTAACGTGGTCTTCTGTGTAGAGTTGAGATACAGTGAATGGGTTCCCTGTGAGCGTAGAGAAGACTTCTGATTCTCCTGTGGTAAAGATGAACCCACTGTAGTGGACTATGAACTATGGGCACAACATTTGTAGGTAGTTGTGAGAGTTCTTAATGAGCATTCCCTGTGAGGGGGACCAGCTCCTGTAGAAGCTTTGCTGCATTACACAGCAGCACGAATACAGGTCCAGGTGACAACAAAGGATGTTGTATTTAAACCTGGATTTGAGAAACAAGGGAATATCCTTTTGCCTGATCCTATTGGATTGAATAGGGGGCAAACTGTGGATTGAACGTGACTGGACAATAAAGGTCCTCCACCTTCATTATGTCGCCATTTTAGAAGCATGGGGAAAATATTTGGAGTGTGATCTCCTTGTGACACTATGGGTAAGTAGTGAATATCTACCCCTGCTCCTGCCAAGTACCTGTGACTTGGCCAGGTCCTGCAGATGGGACACAGAATTTAAAGTGGGATGTTTGTTATTTCCATTTGGCCAATTGTGAGTTCCCATGTGCTGGTGTACACAGAGCCTGTTGAAGTTCAGAAGTTCAGGATCAAGTTGTACAATTGTGGTATCACCACCCAGGGAAGCTGTTACAGGCAGCCACTGTGCTTTCCTGGGACACAAAGCTGGCATACATTCTCCCAGATGGACATAATTTACCTGTATGAATGCTTGTAACTGCTTTGTCCTTTTGTCCATAGATTTGTCCTCACTAAAGTCATCATGGTCTGGGCACACACCTACACCAGAGTAGAAAACACTTGTGCCTGCTGGTTATGCACCAAAGTGCCTGTAAATTCTTCTGCTGAACTTCTCTGGCAAATCCAAAGTATAGCCCTGGACGATTGGACATGACTGGGAAAGACTCGCTACTACTTCAATGAAGAATGAAACTAAGGCAAGCATTGTGATGGTAGTTCTGGCATGAGTTCTGTCCTCTCACTCATGGATGGGATATTCTGTCTGGGACAGTCTGACTTCTAGCCTAAAATGTAGAGCTAAAAGTCCTGGTAGCCCCGTGTTTGGAGAAGGTAGAAGGTAGAGAACCCATGGGTTGGGTCCCTAGAGGCTTTTGTCAGACTGTACAACCAAATGTCGATAGAACAGGTATGACTATTATTCCAGTGCCTCATGGTACCCTGTGGATTTGTGGCTCTCATGGATGGCTGCACCTCCCATGGAACTGGACAGGGAATTGCACCTGGGATCACTCATACATCCCAGTAATCATATGTCATACATTTCTTCAGAGGTCTGCTAACTGGGAGACTGTACAAGATCATTACAGAGTGTGCTGGATGCCTAGGTGGTATTATCTTTTGACTTTGTTCCTCCTCCAAGTTTTGTCCTTAGCAAGATGTAGAAATTCAAGAAGCAGATAACTCCCCAAAACCTGAGCTTTAAATCATACAAAGCAGGTTCTGTCTCTGGTAAATGAAGAAATGTATCAAATATATAAAGTTGTATTCCAAAATCTCATGACACTTGACTGACAGCAGCACAGGAAGGGGCAGGTGCCATGCTTAGCACTGAATATTGTATATACATTACAGTTCCCTGCAAGAATGTTAGTATGGCTTTAGCATATATGATTTCTGAAGCAGCAGCCAAATAGCAGCAGGAATGATGGGTTGTTTAGGCACCACTTGGAGGTGGCTACTGATAATAGTAAGTGGCAGTGCTTGTTTCCTGGTTGTATGTCATTGCAGCTTATATTGTTGTGTGACTTATGGATGCAGGGCTCTGCCCTCCTTGCTGAGGTATCATTGCAGAAGACTTAGGATATATAGATTGTACAGAAAGGAATCCTAAAGGGGTAGATTGTTGGGAAAAACCCAAATGGCTGTAGTTAGGCTCCCTTGCTGAGGCTTCCAGTGGGCTGTTATGTTTTTAGTTTGTAACCAAGGCTATAAATTGTCTTTGTCATAGTTAGTATGTAGCTAATATAATAAACACTCTGATTTAGCATATGTGCCGAAGGTCATAAACATTTTCTTATGAGCATGTGCCCACTTATAACCTGTGGACACTGCGCCTTCTTTGTTTGCCCTGTACATAAAAATAGCCTATGGAAATAGCTTGGGTATGCTGGCTAAGGGCTATGGTTGTTTCCAAATAAAGTAGGACCTATATTCTCACTGAGTCTCTCATCTTCTTTTGTTTTTTTTTTTTTTTTTTTTTTTTTTGGGGGGGTGCTGGGAATCAAACCCAGGACCTTGTGCTTACAAGCCAAGCACTCTACCATCTGAGCTATCTCCCCAGCCCCTCTCATCTTCTTTTAACTGCCAGATCCTTCAACCTTTGTTCCTAGGCCTAAGCCTTGACTTCCTGACAGTGATTCTGATTGTGTCCACCAATTATGGATATGTTTCTTTTTCTGTAGTAATGTAAAGTTAAAGAATTCTTTGGGAACTGTTTACTTTGTTTTTATAACAGTTTTATTTCTTTACTGCAATATTTACAATGAAAATCACAGATCTTTCACTTATTTTCTTAGTATTACTTTCAACAAAATTGAGGTTTATATTAAATCAAATACCACTAATGATACTTCCTTTGTGTGGGTATTTATTCTTACTAAAACAAGGGCTGCAAATATTAAAAACACACATACAAACATGCTCTCTCTCTCTCCCTTTCTCTCTCTCTCTCTCTCTCTCTCACACACACACACCATACACCCTGCCTTAAAATTTCAGAGAACTCTATAGGCTACAATAAAATAAGTAAAGAAGTAACCATCAGCAGATCAAACTACATGCAGACATTCTTTAATATGCATTGATGACTGAATTCCTTAAGAAAAAGGAAATTGTTCAATTCACTACTTTCTATGAATTTCAGCAACATTAATATGTTAAGAATTTGCATAATATATTAGTATTCTGCTCCATAACTATATAAAAATATTCAAATTGTATTACTCACTAAAACTATCTAATAATATAATGGCTAAAATTTAAAATTGCTATATTAAATTGGTCCTTTTCAAACAAAAGTTTTGTATGAATGAATAAGAATTAAATATTTGCCTAGATTACTAAGAATCTTTGTTTACAAAATATAAAAGCAGGTCCATTCCTACATACATTAATCTCATCCCTCCATCTTTTTATACAAATAGTAACACTAGAATTGCACTCTTCTGCATCTTGTTTTTTCCAATTAATAATATAGTTTAGAGATCTTTCCAGTTACATACATAAATTATTTCTTCATTCTGTTTTATGGATGCACAATGTTCCACTGTGTGGATGTATATAATTCATTGACCAGTTGTCTCCTGATGCCTGAGATGAATACCCTTTTATATTATGTATATTATGCATGTATAACTATCTCTGCAGAATAAATCAGTTGGAGGGAAATTGCTAGGTATAATGTTAAGTGCAATTGAAACTTGCCAGACTGGTTTATATATATATATTATCTCAATTAATACACTTATAGTATTTTATGAGAATTTGTTTCATACTCTGAAGGCAGCACAATCATTCCAGGCTTATAAGTAACTCCTACAGTGTCTTGTCTAATATTTGAAATCATCTTTGTTAACTTTATTATACTTAGCTGTCATATCAAAATCATCAGACACTTTCATTGGCTCTACCTTCAAAATATATGGATAATCTGACCATTTACCACCTTCACCTTGATCCTAGTCACCATCAACTCTCTTTTGAAGAAATGTAGTGGAATCATAATTAGCCTCTCTCTCAACCTCCAGCACATACATACTCCTGTTCTTACAGTGTTGGGAATGAATTATTGAAAGGATAAATCCTTGGTTCTCTTCACTTGCTTCCAATATCAATCAAAACAATAGTTGAAGTTCTTAAAATAGGTCTCAATATGATTTGACATTTATAAGGAAAAACCTTAGTTATTGTCCTTTTTTTGGGTCACCTGACATTTTGTCATAGCTTATTTTTGGCAACTGTCCATTTCTCCTGTTTCTCTATGTAGATCTCCATTCTGTTTATCAATTTGCAAGTTCTAAAATTTGACATAAAGATTTTGTAAAGATTCTCCAATTAGCACCCAAAGCAGATAAGGATACATCAAGGAAATAAAACTACAGACCTGATGAACTTAGATGCAAAAATACTTAATAAAATATTAACAAATTGTGTTCAACAACACATTAAGAGAACTGTACACCATGATCAAGTTGGTTTTATTCATAGATGTAAGGAGAGATTAATGTATGGAAATCAATAACTGTAATTCATAACTTAAATAGAATCAAGGACAAAAATCACTGTCATCTCAATAGATGCAGGGGAAACCTTCAATATAATTCAGCACCCATTCATGATAAAAACACTGAAGAAACTAGGAATAGAATAAATTTACATTAATATCATAAAGACTATATGTAAAAGAAACCAAAGTCAACATCATAGTAAATGGGGAAAAAAACTGAAAGCATTTCTTTTAAAATCTTGGACAAGACATGGATGTTCCCAGTAACCACTCCTATTTGATATAATGCTATAAATTCAAGCCAGAGCAATTAGACAAGAGAAGAAAATAAAAAAGATAAAAATAGGAAAGGGAGAATTCATATCATCACTGTTTGCAGATGATATGATTCTATAGATAGAAGATCAAAAAAATTCCACCAAAAGATCATTAGAGCTAGCAAACAAACTTGGAAAATTAGGAGGTTACAAAATCAACATAACATAACCCAATAGTCTTTCTATATACTAATAGTGAAAATACTGAAAAAGAAATCATCAGGAAAACAATTCTATTCACAATAGCCTCAAACAGATAAATAAACAAATTAGGAATTAATGTAACCAAGGAGGCAAAAGACCTCTACAATTAAATCTATAGAACACTGAAGAAAGAAAATGAAGAACTTATAAGTTGGAAAGACCTCCAAAGTTCATGGATAGTAAGAATTAATATGCTTAAAATAGTCATACAAGTAAAAACACTATACACATTTAATTTATTCTCCATCAATATACCAATGACATTCTTCAAAGCATTAGGAAAAAATAGTCCTAAAATTCATTTTGAAGAATAAGTGACCTCAAATAGCCAAAGCAAATTTAAACCATAAAAGCAATGCCGGAGGCATTGTAATACCTGACTACAAATTTTGCTTCAGAGATATAGGAAAAAAAATCAAACAAACAATCAACAATGACAAAAAAACAAACAAAAAACTGAATAGGAAAAACAGACACATAGAACAATAATATAGAATGGAAGACACACACACACACACACACACACACACATACACACACATGTACCATCATGTGATCCTTGACAAAGGTGCCAAAGCATACATCAAAGAAAACATAGACTTTTATCAAATAATACTGGGAACAACTGGTTATCCATATGTAGAAGAATGAAAGTAAACCCTTATCACTTATCCTTCACCATAATCAACTAAAAATGAATCAAAGACCTAGGAATTAGAACAGATACTATGCAACTTCTAGAAGAAAACATAGTCAACACTCCAGCATATGATGTTTTCAATAGGAACCCTAAAGTTCAGAAAATAATGCCAAGAGTTAATAAATAGTATGGAATTAAATTAAAAAGCCTTTTTATAAAAGGAAACAATTGGTAATGTGAAGAAAGAACCTACAGAATGGGAGAAAATCTTTTCTACCTAGTCTTTTAACAGAAGATGAATATCAGATTATATAAAGAGTTCAAAAAACTTTACACCAAAAATCAAGTAACCCAATTATAAGTTGGTAAATGAATTAAACATACATTTATAAAAATATACAAGTGACCAAAAATTCATGCAAAAATACTTAACACCATTAGCAATTAGGAAAATGCAAATAAAAACAACACTGGAATTTGGTCTCATACCACTCAATGGCATTCACTGAGAATACAATTAATTAAATGCTGGAGAGGATGTAGAGAAAAAAAAAAAAACACTTTTACACCTTTGGTGGGATTGTAAATTAGTACAACCAATATGAAAATCAATTTTCATAAGACTAGGAATGGGGTGCATACCTGTAATC
Source organism: Sciurus carolinensis (assembly GCF_902686445.1). NCBI lineage: Eukaryota > Metazoa > Chordata > Mammalia > Rodentia > Sciuridae > Sciurus > Sciurus carolinensis. The sequence goes on along the minus strand of NC_062232.1, from coordinate 75,408,867 downwards.
CCAGTGGCTTAGGGGGCTGAGACAGCAGGGTTGCAAGTTCAGAGCCTGCCTCAGTGACTTAACAAGGCTCTAAGCAACTTAATGAGATTCTGTCTCAAAATTTTAAAAAAGTAGTAAAAAATAAAAAAGTTGGTGGTGTTGTAAATTGTCCCTGTGTTCAATCCCCAGTACCAAAAAAAAAAAAAATACTAGATATGAAACCACCATACAACCCTGTTATACCACTCTTCAGTATTTGTCATGAGGAATTAAAATCTTCATACTATAGTAATACATGCATGCCCATGTTTATACCAGCACAATTCATAACAGCCAAACTGTGGAACCAGTGTAGGTTGTTTTTATGGAACCATCCATCATTGGATGGATGGATAAAGAAAATGTGTATGTACAAAATGGAGTTTTTTTCAGCCATTAAAAACTGAACTTATGTCATTCACAGGAAAATGGATGAAACTATAGACCATTATGTTAAGTAAAAGAACTCAAACTCAGAAAGGCAAAGTAGCATATATTTTCTCTCATACACAGAAGCTTGAGAGGAAAAAGGGAAAGAAAGGTTGTTGGTGGGGTGATCTCATCGAAATCAAATGAAGATCAGTAAATGAAAGGGCCTAGTGGGTGGGAGGCAGGAGGAAAGGAGAAAATGCTGGGGGATAATATAGGCCAAATTATATTCTTATGTTTTGTGCCTATACAGATAAATATGTAACCACAAATCCCATTATTATGTACAACTATAATGCACCAATAAAAATGTGGAAAAGAAAAACAAAAGATTCTCCAATTAGCAGGATCTAAATTGTTAGTTTAAATAATAAAGAACTTTATTGGCTTGCTATATGATGGGGAGGCCTTGGCGTAAGGTAGTGAAGAGAATGTTTTCGTCTCTATCTATGGATATTTCCGAAGAAAAGGACATGGGTTAGGCAGCCATTCCTCAAATGTTCACCACAACCTGCAATATATTAGCAAATGGCTATTCCTTCCTTGATTTTAATGTCTTTTCAATTAAAACTTTCTCATATTTTTGCAGTTGTCTCAGAAAACCTTTGCATATTAACTTGTCCTTATCTCAAAAGAGCAAATGTCATATAAAAGTAAGGCTTTGAAACCATTAGGAAAAGGAACAAGAGCCTAAGGTTAGAGAAGTTTCATTTAATTTTTTATAACCTCCACTGACCATATGAATTGATAGCCACTAAAATGACAAAATGTTCTGTGTGTCTGATTTTCATAAAAAATGTGTAAGAAACTCATTGACTTTTGCAGTGTGGTTTTGGTGTAACATTGCCTAAAGTTAGGAGAAGGAGTGACGTATCTTTTCAAAACACTGCTGATTTTACTTCTTTGGGTGTCAATTAAAAGATGTATGATGAAATATTTAAGATATGCAAAATGTATACAGAATGATTACATGAATTCCCACTTAATAACTTAGAAAATGGAATATGACAATAATAGTCCCTGAATTCTTCTACATAATCATTTTTGCCTCCCATTTTCCATGCTTGCTTTGTACCTGATACCAGGTTAATCATTATTCTGAATCAGTGTTTATTATACTTTCTTTGGGAGGAAAAAGTGATTATTCATCAATAAGAATTTGTTATCTCTTGTATCATCACACTTTATCAAAATACACTTTCTTCCCTTCTTTTGAATTAAAAATACATTTTCAAATTAGCTTTTACTGTTTACCATTAAAAAAAATTAAACAAAGATACAGCATTATATTTAAATTTTAAAATAATTTTATACTTTGGTTATTTTTGCCCTTCATCTCAGTATAAATGAAAGTAGGAGAGACTTAATAGTTTATTGAACTGACTGAAATTTATTTTTCCACTTATTGGATACGATGTGAACTCAGGAAAGGTAGCATTAAAAGATGGTAATATAAATTTTTTTCTCTTCTGGGACATAAATTTAATTTTTTTATTTTAGCTCTTTATCAAAATATTTTTTCCAGAATATAAAGATTTGGTGTTTTAGTTCATTTTGTAAAAGCAGAAATTTTGGTCCAGTCTTGTTTTAAAACAGAATAATTATCGACAGTTATTTTGTTTTGTACAAATATGTTGTATTTTTAAAGCTTTCAGTACTGTATTTCTCACTTGTTTCAATTTTAAAATGTTATTTCTTGTATTATTTCTTCAAATATCCCAAAATTATCAATTTAATAATTATTGCCAATTGCATCATCATTATTTTCTTTGAATAAAGAGATTGGATATATGTTTTTATATAATAATCAACTTATGAAAAGAATGTGCTTTACATATCTCAAAAGGGTTGTTAAAATTGTAATTTTGTACTCTGAAAATACTTATTATAGATATGGGTTAGACATCCACATAGACAGCATCTCATTTACTTCTACTGGTATCTTTAAGGTTCAAGAAAGTGTCCTGTTGCTTTTTGAAATGTTTGTATTGGATAATTTATGATGCGTTTCTTAACATGTGGATGAGTTTTGTCTCTTTAAATTTGTCAAAGTAGGATTTCTGATCTGTCATGAAAGGAGCTTGGAAGTCACTGACCCATCCTAACAAAGAATAAAAAACTAAACAAACTGAAAATTCAGCTATTCATAGAATTCAGATCCCATGAAAAACTGCTGCCTCTCCCAAACTAGAGGAGACAGGCAGATGCAGATAATTGCAGCTTAACCATGGAAGAAACCCATTAGCAAAATTCACCACAAGAAAAAATACTAAAGTATGAAAATTGGAAATGTAATTCATGAATTTCTGGAGGTTCAATATGGACAAACTGGAAGTTAGAAACTTCATTGTGGGCCAGTAATATCACCACATACATACTTTGATGTTTTACTTCCAAGATTGTTACTATGTCCTCACAGTTAATATGAGAAAAAAAGTCCCTTGTGCTTCTAGCAGGGTGAAGGTAATAGGAATTTCTTTGGAATATATAAGAACATTCTATACTTCTAAATACCACATATTCTAAGGAGAAACTTTTTACAAGAATCTAATCTGCTGGGTTTTATCAGAGCCTAGCCTAATTGGAGAAAGGGAAATATCAAACTCTAGTAAGTTTTATTTAGCCTTACACATGGTAGATAGGAAAAATATGACTCCAGCCAGATCCAGATACACTAACCCACCTAAGAAGGGAAAAAAAAAACCTAAGAAGCACAAGTGAATTTCTCAGTTCATGGTGATAGGCTCACTAAAAGACAGAACAAATGATGGTACTACAAAATGCTTTCTCCACAACCTGAAAATTATTGCGACACTAGTAAAGGTCTATTTATCCCAGTTCCTTTACCAAATACATAAAATATACCTTCCAATGAAAAATACAAGGAACATTCAAAAGTAAAAACAGTTTGAAGAGAATAAATCAGAATCACATCCAAGAACAGACATGGAAAATATGTTGGATTTACTAAATCAGATTAAAAATACTCTATTTGTACATTAAAGACTTTAAAGGAAAAATTGAACTACAAGCAAAAACATATCTAGTGTAAGAAGAGAGATGGATTTTTTTTAAAAAGAAAACAAAAAGTAATACTAGAGAGCAGAAAAACTGTAACAGAAATGAAGAACACCTTTGATGGGCTTAAAAGTAGACTGGACATGGTTGTGGGAAGAATTTCTGTGCTTAAGTATATGACAATAGATCTTCCAAAACTGAAAAACAAAGAGAAAAATGATAGGGGAATAAAAATAGAACAAAACATACAAGAAGGGGGGACAATGGCAAAAGTTGAGCACATGCCTAATTGGAATACCAGAAATAAAAGAAATAGCAAAATATAAGATATATTTGAAGCAACAGTGTCTGAAAATTTTCCCAAATTAATATCAGACATAAAAGCACAGATACAGAATGTATAGAACACTAAGAAAGATCAAAGACAAAAATACATGTAGGCATATCACATCCAAATTACAGAACATAAAAAATAATGACAAATCTTAAAAATAAATACAACTTAAAAAATAAAAGGAGACACTTTTCAAGAAAGTCATAGGCAAAAATACCTCATTTATAGAGAAGCAAAGATAACCATTACTTCCAACTTCTCAAAAATTATATAAGCAAAAGGATAGTAGGAGAAATGTTCAGAGTTGTGAGAAAAATATAAATATCTAGATTTCTATACACTGCAAAAAATACTTTCAAAAATGAAGTATACATAAAGGCTTTCTCAAACCAAAAAAAATTGAGGAAATTTGTGGCCAGTAATTCTGTTGCAAAAAAGTTAAAACAAAATTCTTCGGAGAAAGAAAATGATGTTAGGTTTGGAATATCAGAGCTATACACAGAAAAAATGAATGAAAGAGATAGATAGTTCAAAGTAATATAAAAACTTTCACTTTTATTATTTTTAATTGCTATAACAAATAATACTCTGTTCAATATAACAACAGCTAATGTGTATTTGATTATTGTTTTAGTCAGCTTTTGTATTTCTGTGACCCGAATACCCGCCAGAACAAGTTAGAGAAAGAAAAGTATATTTGGAGCTCATCGTTTCAGAGCTCCCTGTTGACAGATGGCCAATTCCATTGCTATTGGCCTAAGGAGACATAGCACATTCTGAGAGAAAGGTCCAGTTGCTCAGTTTATGAAGGTGTTAGGAAGCAGAAGGAGGTGTTGAAGAGGCCATAGGGAAGATGCACACTTCTAGCATACACTCCCAGTGACCCATCTCCTTCAGCTATGCCTCACGTGCCAAGAGTTACCACCTAGTCAGTCCATTCAAACTAGGTGGACCAATTAGTGATTAGTTTATAGCTCTCATAACCTACTCATTTCACCTATGAACATTCCCACATTATCAGAAGTTTTGGGGAACACCTCATATTCAAACCATAATATTCTGTCCTGGTGTATGTGTGTATATTTATTTGAAATGAATGTCACTGATAATGCAAGGGATTGGAGGAAAAAATTGGAAATATTCTGAGGATTGTCCCTAAGGCCTTGTGTGTACTAGGCAACTATCTAACCATTGAGCCACATACTTAGCATAGGAATATATATTTTCTAAGGTACTGAAACTACCTGTGAAGCAGTATAGTATTACTTGAAAACGGATATAGATTAATGGTAATTGTCTATACAAACAATAAAGAAACCAATAAAACATTAAAAAATATAAGTGATATGTTAAGAAAGGAGGGAAAATGGAATCATAAAATGCACAAAAGGCATAAACTTATAGAAGACAAAAATATAACAAACAACAAGGGCAATAACAGAAAATTATGACAAATGATTAAAGTAGAAATAGTAACAAATAATTAAACTACTTAAATAATTACCTTAAATGTCAATGGTTCAAATATACCAACTTAAAAGTATAGTCTGTTAAGAGTGGATATTAAAACCAGACCCAACTCTTTGTTCACTAAAAAAAACAAAAACAAAAACAAAAACACTTTGATGAACAAATATATATATATAAGTGATATATAAAAATAAAAAAGATATATAAATGAAAAATAAAGGGATGGAGAAACACAAGACATGATAAGACTAATCAAAAAATAAGTGAGTGACTGTACTAATTTCAGAGAGAAAGAGTTTAGAGAATGGAAAATTAACATGGATAAAGAGGGGTTCTGCATGATGAAGACATCAATACTCCAGGAAGATATAACTATCTTTAATGTGTATGTACCAAAAATCAGAATATAAAAACATATGCAGTAACACCTAATAAAATTATAAGACAAAATAAATGAGTTCTCTTAGCTGAAGATTTCAAACCTCCTTATCAAAATGGGTATATCCAAAATAGAGAACACCAAGATCAAATGAACTCACTGGTAGATTGTACTAAATAGTTCAGAAGGAAAGTATATCAGTTTTCTATAATCTCATCCAAAGGAAAAAAGTAGAGGAAGTAAATATCTTCTAAATCATTCCATGTGGTCAGTTTGGCCTATTATAAAAACATACAAAAGCATTACAAGAAAACAAAATTCCACACCAATATCTCACATGACCATAGGTACATATTTGTCCTCAACAAACCGTTAGCAAATTGAACTCAACAAAGTGTAGAAATAAGAATACACCACAACAATGTGGAGTTTCTTTGAGATATGCAGGCTGTTTAAATATTTGAGAATAAATTAATGTAATCCATCATATCTATATGCCAAAGAAAAAAATCACATGATTATATCAACAGGTACAGAAAAAGTATTTGATAAAATTCAATACCTTTCATGACAAAACCTGCCAACAAGATAGGAAAAGAGAAGTTCATCAACTTGATATAGAAATTTTATAAACAAAAAATTCTTAAAAACAACAGCACACTTAGTGGTGAAAAATTTGCTTATATGCTAAAGTCAAGAACTGCCTGGAACTCCTTACTTGTGCAATAATAGAAGAAGAGGAAATAAAAGATGTATATACTGGGAAGGAAGAAATAACTGTTCTTGTTCAGAGATGACATGACCATCTATGTAGAAAATGCAGAAGAATGAACAAAAATGACAATAAAATAAACCTCATGGAGCTAATAAGCAATAAAAATGTTACAGAATATAGTTAATAGAATGAAATTGTTTTTCTAAACATTAGCAGTGAACAACTGAAATTTTAAATTCAAAACACATTGCCACTTACATTATTCCCCACAAAAATTAAAATCTGCCTTGTTATAAGCCCAAAAGCAGTGGTCCAATCAACCATGGGCGTAAATCTCCAAAACTATGAACCAAAATTAACCTTTTCTATTGCCAAGTTGACTCTCTTATGTGTTTTTTCATAATGATGAAAATCTGACTACCACATAAAATTGGTACCAAGAAGTAGAGTCATCGCTGTGACCATACCTGAGATGATGTGGAAGAGATTTTGAACTTGGTTTAAAGAAGAAATTTGGAAAAACTTGGAGAACCAGTCTAGAAAAATCCTGGAAAACTCTAAGTGAAATTTAATGAGTGAGTCTGGTGAGGGCTCAAAGAATCAGAATGCTAACAGTAATGCCAAATGTAAAGGATGTGCTCAAGAGGTTTTAGGTATAAATAGGGACTCTATTGGAAATCGTACTAAAGTCTTCTCATGTTACAATGACTCTAAAAATTTGATTGCATTAAGCCCATGCCTGAGAATCTGTGGGAGGTTTAATTTAAATATGGTAAATTAATTAATTAATCTGTGAAAGAAATTTCAAGAAAGTACCATTTTCAGGAAGTGGCGTGAACATTATTGATTGGTATAAGCAAATTTACTATGAGAACCAGGATCAACAAGGAGCAGAGGAGAAAAATTTGGAAAACTTGCAGTTTTGTCTGAGAAGGGATGAGTTTAATGGTGCTACCAAGGATTCTGTTCTAAAGAGATTTTGTAACATCATAAGGAAGTTGAATAGGACAGCAGGGAAGATGCCTGGAGGGGTTCCCAAGAATTGGCAAGACACCATCCATCACAGGCTCAAAGATATAAAAGTATAAAATAGTTTCAAAGATTTTATTTAAGAGGAGAGCCTCAGGGTGCTGTGCTAACACCAGGCTGCCTAGGAAATTGTTTCCCCAGGATTCACTTCCCTGTGTTCAGCTATGAAAGTACTCTGAGGCCACTGATGCCATGGTCAAAAGGACCAGATATGCTGCATGCTGGCAGCAGATCTTGGTGTCCTCAATGTGAGCCTAGTTTTATAGATATTCAGAAGGCAAAAGTAATGGGATTATGGAGACTTCCCCTGAAATTTCAAAGGAAAGTCCTAGAGGACCAGGCAGTTTGTGGCAGTGTCTGTGTCCCTGCTACAAACCCCTATAAAATGATGGGTGAATATTTGAGAATAAATCCAAAGCTATAATGAAATCAGGAACTTATAGATGCAAAGGACATGTCACACCTGCTGTGAGAAATTAAGGGTAAGCCCAAGAGTAACTATGTGACTTCAGCCAGAAAAAACATAGGCAGAAGACTACTCTAGTCCTTTGAGCAATGCTACAATAGTTAAGATTTTGGGGGCTCTTAGAGATGTCCTAAATGCATTTTACATCTTGAGAGGGACATTAGGTTTTGGGAACCTGGGTCAGATTGCTATAATTCATAATGTCTATCAAAGGCAAATTTGATAAAGGCTTGCTCTACCAGGTAGCAATATTTAGAGATGGTGGAACCTTTTAGAGGTAGGTCCTATTAGGAGTTCCTAGGTCATTGACGGGGTGTCTTTCATGGGGATTGTTTAACACTACATTCTTTGTCTTTCTTTGGATTCCAGAAAAATGAGTAGCTTCCTCCATTGCTTGCTCCCACCATATTTTTATTGACTTGACACAGGTCCAAAACCAATGGACCATACCACCATTCATGGACTGAAACTTCCAAAAGCGTGAGCCACGCTATACTTTTCCTTCTTACAAAAAGATTGTCTCAGGTAGTTTTCCAAGTGAAGGAATACAGACTAACACACTTCTTCAGGTAGATATTTACAGTTATAACTTTAAGGTCTGCTTTATCTGCTTTTCATATGATTTCGAATGGTGTACTATAGTATCTCTCATTTATAGATACTTTCAAATTTTTCTCATGATTCTTTCAAATATATGTTGGTTATTTAATAGTTCTACCTTTTATTTTCACAACTTTGAGAATTGCTGTATTTCCTTCTGTAATTGATTTGTAATTTTGCTCTTTTAGTGTCAGAAAACACACTTTGTATGATTTTATTTCTTTTCAATTCTTAGTGACTTGTTTCCTACAATATATTTTCTTCTGGAGAATGTTTTGTCTGCTTTGAGAGGAATGTATAATGTATACATTAGTCAAAGTAATGTTTTAAGATAAATCTTTTATTATTGTTATATTCTGTGCCTGTACAAATATGTAACAACAAATCCCACTCCTATGTGCAACTATAATGCACTAATTAAAAATATGGAAAAAAATTAGCCATTCTGATAGGTATGCAGTAATTTCCCATTGTGGTATTAATTTACTTTCCCTAGTGACTAATGATATGGAGAATCTTTTCATATGTTTATATGACATTCATATATCTTCTTTGGTGAAATATCTATTTGAATATTTTTTCCCATTTAAAAATGTTTGTTTCTTATTGAATTTTGAGAGTTCTTTATGTATATTCTAGATATAACTCATTTATCAGCTATGTGATTTGCGAATGTATTATTCCAGTCTGCTACTTATCTTTTATTAGCAGTGCCTTTGCTAGTTATATACTTTTAGCTCTTATACTTAGGTCTATAATTCATCTTGGGTTATTTTTTGTACAAGGTGCAATGTATGGCTTGAAGCCCTCTTTTTCTGCTCTTTGACCATGTATAACCAATTGGTCCAGCATTACTTGTTTAAAAACAATATTTTTTCTTTATGAAGTTCCTTTGCAACTTTGTAAAAAAATGAATAATCATGTTATGGATTGAATTGTATCTGCTCAGCATTCATGTGGACTGTTTTTGGAGATAAGTTTTCTTGAGGTAATTAAAGTTAAATAAGTCCATAAGGAAGGGACCCTAAACTGATAGAACCAGTGTCTGTAGAAGAAGAGGACATTGATTGAAGTCATATATATCTTAAGTCTACGTGGTTTGTTTTTGATAATGTCTTTACCTGCTGATTTAGTGTCTAGTTTCCATTACCATTATTGAAATTGAAATATGATAGTTTGCTACTATTTGTAATTACCATTTTTCTCTCAGTTGACAGCCTTTGCTTCACTCTATTTTGAGGCTCTGTTATTAGTTGCATATACAGTAATAATTGTTTTATCTTTCAAAAATCCCCATTATTTTTATATCATATTTTTATTTATTTCTATTAACAAATTCTGTATTAAATTCCACATTTTAGATGTTAGCAAATCCACTGTAGCTTTCTTTTGTGAAAGATTTGTATGAGTTGTGTTTCTCCATCATTTTATGTTCAGTCTAATTGTATCTCCAATCTAAAACCCACTTCTCATGAATAGGATATAGGTATGTCAGAGGTTTTTTTGGTTTTGATTTATGCTGCCCACTGTGTCAATTTCTATTAATTGGAGTGTTTATTCCTCTTATATTTAATAAAAAGACCGAAAGAAAAAACATACTCATGTCATTTTATTGCTGTTTCCTGAAAGTTATATCATTGTTTCTTTTTAAATTTTTTTTTATTGTAAACAAATGGGGTACAACTTGTTTCTCTGTACATGAAGTACAGGCATACCATTTGTGTAATCATACATTTATATAGGGTAATGGTGTTTGATTCATTCTGTTATTTTTTCAATCCCCCCACCCCGCCCACCCCTCTTTTCCCTCTATACAGTCCCTCCTTCCTCCATTCTTGCCTCTCTCCCACCCCCCATTATGTATCATCATCCGCTCATCAGCGAGATCATTCATCCATTGGTTTTTTGAGATTGGCTTATCTCACTTAGCATGATATTCTCCAATTTCATCCATTTGCCTACAAATGCCATAATTTTATCATTCTTCATTGCGGAGTAATATTCCATTGTATAAATATGCCACAGTTTCTTTATCCATTCATCAACTGAAGGGCATCTAGGTTGGTTCCACAATCTGGCTATTGTGAACTGAGCAACTATGAACATTGATGTGGCTGTATCTCTGTAGTATGCTGATTTTAAGTCCTTTGGGATAGGCCAAGGAGTGGGTTAGCTGGGTCAAATAGTGGTTCCATTCCAAGGTTTCTAAGGAATCTCCACACTGCTTTCCAGAGTGGCTGCACTAATTTGCAACCCCACCAGCAATGTATGAGTGTTCCTTTTTCCCCACATCCTTGCCAATACATATTGTTGCTGGTATTCTTGATAATCGCCATTATAATTGGGGTAAAGTGGAATCTTAGGGTAGTTTTGATTTGCATTTCTCTTATTACTAGAGATGTTGAACATTTTTTCATTTATCTGTTGATTGCTTGTAGATCTTCTTCTGTGAAGTGTCTGTTCATTTCCTTAGCCCATTTGTTGATTGGATTATTTGTATTCTTCGTGTAGAGTTTTTTGAGTTCTTTATAGATTCTGGAAATTAGCGCTCTATTGAAGTATAAGTGGCAAAGATATTCTCCCACTCTGTAGGCTCTCTCTTCACATTACTGATAGCTTCCATTGCTGAGAGAAAGCTATTTAGTTTGAGTCTATCTCAGTTATTGATTCTTGCTTTTATTTCTTGTACTATGGGAGTCCTGTTAAGGAAGTCTGATCCTAAGCTGACATGTTGAAGATTTGGACTGATTTGTTCTTCTATAAGATGCAGGGAATCTGGTCTGATTCCAAGGTCCTTGATCCATTTTGAGTTGATTTTTGTGCAGGGTGAGAGATATGGGTTTAGTTTCATTCTCTTGCATATGGATTTCCAGTTTTCCCACCACCATTTGTTGAAAAGACTATCTTTTCTCCATTGTATATTTTTGGCACCTTTGTCTAGTATGAAAAAATTGTATTTATTTGGGTTTGTGTCCATGTCCTCTATTCTGTACCATTGATGTACCTGTCTATTTTGGTACCAATACCATGCTGTTTTTGTTACTATTGCTTTGTAGTAGAGTTGAAGTTCTGGTATTGCAATACCCCCTGCTTCACTCTTTCTACTGAGGATTGCTTTAGCTATTCTAGGTTTTTTATTTTTCCAGATGAATTTCATAATTGCTTGCTCTATTTCTGCAAGGTACATCATTGGGATTTTAATTGGAATTGCATTGAATCTGTATAGCACTTTAGGTAGTATGGCCATTTTGACAATATTAATTCTGCCTATCCAAGAACATGGGAGATCTTTCCAACTTCTAAGGTTTTCTTTAATTTCTTTCTTTAGTGTTCTGTCATTCTCATTGTAGAGGTCTTTCACCTCTTTTGTTAGATTGATTCCCAAGTATTTTATTTTATTTTTTTGAGGCTATTGTGAATGGGGTAGTTTTCCTAATTTCTCTTTCTGAAGATTCATCACTTATGTATAAAAATGCATTAGATTTATGAGCATTGATCTTGTAACCTGGTACTTTACTGAATTCACGTATGGGTTCTAAAACATTTCTGGTTGAATTTCCTGGTTCCTCTATCTATATAATTATAACATCAGCAAATAGGGATAGTTTGAGTTCTTCTTTTGCTATTTGTATCCCTTTAATTTCTATGGTCTGTCTAACTCCTCTGGCTAGAGTTTCAATGACAGTGTTGAATAGACGTGGTGAAAGAGGGCATCCCTGCCTTGTTCCAATTTTTAGGGGGAATGCTTTCAGTTTTTCACCATTTAGAATGATATTGGCCATGTGCTTAGCACAGATGGCTTTTACAATGTTAAGGAATGTTTCCACTATCCCTATTTTTTCTCGTGGTTTGAGCACGAAGGGATACTGTATTTTATCAAATGCTTTTTCTGCATCTATCAAAATAATCATGTGATTCTTGACTTTAAGTCTTTGATATGGTGAATTATTTATTGATTTCTGAATGTTCAACCAACCTTTCATCCCTGGGATAAAACCCACTTGATCGTGGTGCACTATCTTTTTAATATATTTTTGTATGCAATTTGCTAAAATTGTGTTGAGATTTTTTGCATCAAAATTCATTAAGGATATTGGTCTGAAATTGACTTTCCTGGATGTGTCTCTCTCTGGTTTAGGTATGAGGGTGATATTGGCATTAAAGAATGTGTTTGGGAGGGTTCTCTTCTCTTCTGTTTCATGAAATACTTTGAGAAGTATTGGAATGAGCTCTTCTTTAAAGGTTTTGTAGAACTCGGCTGAGAACCCATCTGGTCCCGGACTTTTCTTTGTTGGTAAGCTTTGATGACTTCTTCTATTTCATTCCTTGAAATTAATCTATTTAAATTGCGTATGTCCTCCTGGTTCAGTTTAGGTAATTCATATGTCTCTAGAAACCTGTTGATGTCTTTGAGATTCTCTATTTTGTTGGAGTATAGATTTTCAAAAATAGCTTCTAATTATGTTTTGTATTTCACTTGTGTCTGTTGTGATATTTGTTTTTTCATTCTGAATTTTAGTAATTTGAGTTTTCTCTCTCCTTCTTTTTGTTAGTGTGGCTAAGGGTTTATCAATTTTGTTTATTTTTTCAAAGAATCAACTATTTATTTTGTCAAGTTTTTCAATTGTTTCATTTGTTTCATTTTCATTTATTTCAGCTCTGATTTTAACTATTTCCTTTCTTCTACTACTTTTGGTGTTGCTCTGTTCTTTTTCTAGGGCTTTGAGCTATAGTGTTAGGTTGTTTTTTGTTGATTTTTCCTTCTTTTATTGAATGTGCTCCATGAAATAAATTTTCCTGTAAGTACTGGTTTCATAGTGTCCCAGAGATTTTGATATGATGTATCTTTGTTCTCATTTAACTCTAAGAATTTTTTTATTTCCCCCCGATGTCTTTTGTTGTCCATTTATCATTCAATAGCGTATTATTTACTTTCCAGATGTTGGAGTAGTTTCTGTTTTTTATTCTGTCTTTTATTTCTAATTTCAATCCATTGTGATCTGATACAATACAAGGTATTATCTCTATCTTCTTGTATTTACTAACAGTAGCTTTGTGGCCTAATATATGGTCTATTTTAGAGAAGGATCCATGTGCTGCTGAGAAGAACGTTTATTTGCTCTTTGTTGGATGGTATATTATACATATGCCAATTTAGTCTAAATTATTGATTGTGTTATTGAGATCTATGGTTTCTTTATTCAATTTTTTTTGGAAGATCTGTCCAGTGGGAAGAGAGGTGTGTTAAAATCGCCTAGTATTATTGTGTTATGGTCTATTTGATTCCTTGTATTGAGAAGGATTTGTTTGACATACATGGATGAGCCACTGTTGGGACTGATTTATGCTTCCCTTAAGCAGTATGAAATGTTCTTCTTTATCCCTTCTGACTAACTTTGGCTTGAAGTTCACATTATCTGATAGGAGGATGGATACTCCGGGTTTTTTGCTAAGTCCATGTGCATGGTATGTATTTCCCATCCTTTCACCTTTAGTCTATTGGTATCTCTTTCTATGAGATAGGTCTCTTGCAGGCAGCATATTGTTGGATCTTTCTTTTTAATCCAATCTGCCAGTCTATGTCTTTTGATTGATGAGTTCAGGCCATTAACATTCAGGGTTATTATTGAGATATGATTTGTATTCCCGGTCATTTTTTTTTTTTGGCTCGTTTTTGTTTTTTGACATGACTTGGTTTCTCTTTTATTTGGCTATTCCTTTAGGGTAGTTCCTCCCTTTTCTGCTTTACATAGTTGTTTTTCATCTCTTCCTCATGGAATATTTTGCTGAGAATGTTCTATAGTGCCGGCTTTCATTTTGTAGATTCTTTTAGCTTTTGTTTATCATGGAAGGATTTTATTTCGTCAAAAATCTGAAGTTAAGTTTTGCTGTGTATAAGATTCTTGGTTGACATCCATTTTCTTTCAGAGTTTGAAAAATATTGTTCCAGTCCCTTCTAGCTTTTAGGGTCTGGGTTGAAAAATCTGCTGATATCCGTATTGGTTTTCCCCTGAATGTAATTTGGTTCTTTTCTCTCACAGCCTTAAAATTCTGTCTTTATTTTGTATGTTAGGTATTTTCATTATAATGTTCCTTTGTTTGGGTCTGTTGTAATTTTGTATATTTGGAGTCCTATAAGCCTCTCATACTTGATTTTCTATTTCATTCTTCAGATTTGGGAAATTTTCTGATATTATTTCATTGATTGGCTTGTTCATTCCTTTGATTTGTTTCTCTGTGCCTTCCTCAATCCCAATAATTCTGAAATTTGGCCTTTTCATGATATCCCATAATTCTTGTAGATTCTGATCATGCTTTCTTACCTTCTTCTCTGTTTGCTCAACTTTGTTTTGAAGATTAAATATTTTCTCTTCAATGTCTGAGGTTCTGTCTTCCAGGTGTTCTATCCTATTGGTTGTGCTTTCTATGGAGTTTTTAATTTGGTCTATTGTTTCCTTTATTTAAAGGATTTCTGTTTGGTTTTCTTTCAATATTTCTAACTTTATTGAAATGATCTTTTGCTTCTCACATTTGATCCTTTAATTATTGATTGGTGCAATCATTCAAATCCTTCATTTGCTTTTCATCTCATTGTTTGCTTCTCTGATCATTTTAATTATGTACATTCTGAACTCCCTTTCTGACATTTCTTCTGCCATGCTGTCATTGGATTTTATTGATGTAGCATCTAGGTTTGTTTGGGACATTTTCTTCCCGTGTTTTCTCATATTGGTCAGGTATAGTGAAATCTGAGATATTGCAGATTTGTTTCCTCTATTGACTTATAGTGTCCCTGTAGATTTCCAATAACTCACCTCTTAGTGTTCAGTAGCCTGAAGTCTTGGAGGAACTTGATAATGCAGTGCTCCATAAGGAAGCTGCCTCTCTAGGGGTGGTGGCCTTCAGGTGGGGTATATTCCCTGCTAGTGGGCAGAGATGCCTCCACTTGTTGAGTTATGGTGATCCAAAGGGGGTCTAGACTGCAGGCTGGGGCATGACTGGTCTGGGTCTATGTCTCTGGTTCTACCGCCCTGATGGTAAAGCCTCTCTCAGTGGGGAGGACTCACCCTGTGGGGACGTTTTGCTGGGCAGCTCTTTTCTAAGAAGTTCCCTTCAGTCCAGAACTACTGCCTGGGCTGGACAGTCCTCCTCTGCAACATTCCCAGGGGTGTGCACCTACCTCCTGGGCCTGGGATTCTCGCCCTGTGAGTGAGTCTCTTGCAGGGCAGCCCTCCTCTGTGTCATTCCCTGGTGTCCAGACCTCTTGCCTGGCACAGGGAGCCTTGCCCTGCACCAAAGCCTCTGAGCAGCTGCTTGTGGTCTAGGCCTGCCACCCATGCCTGGGACCCTCACTCTGCACTGAAGCCTCTCGCTGAACAGCCCTCCTCTATGATGCTCCTGGTTGTCTGGGTTCACCATTACAGTGGGAGAGTCTCACTGGACAACTCTATTCCACAAAGTTCCCTGTGTTCTGGGACTACCGCTCTGTCCAGGGAGCTTTGCCCAGTGGGAGAGACTCACCCAGCAACTTTGGGTTGGTCCCGAGTCTCTCAATACCTCCTCTTCTTGAATCCTAAGTCCTGTAGCAACATGAAATGCAGTCACCCTCTAGTCCGCCATCTTGAAACTCACCATTGTTCCTTAATACCTCCAATATGAATTTGCTTTTCTGTTAAATACTTATTACCTTTTATACTATTTATGTTTTTTATCATTTCTTTTGGTATATATTTTGACTTATTTTCTTAGCCCAGTTTTCCTGGGGATCTCTCTTAACCTACCAATTTACAGTAATCCATTACAGATTATCATGAAATTAATTTTGAAAGTATAAATTATTTGCTCCTATAAAGCTCTGTCTCTTGGGCCTTTACAGTATTTTCACAAATCACACCTTTACATATGGTGTCTTTATTACTGTGCTTTAATAATTGTTGTTTTATGCAGTTGTAGTTAAAATCAGACAGAAATAAGTGAAATTACAAACAGAAAGTCATTAGTACTTTTTTATATTTACTGATTGCAGTTAGGTTTACTAGTGCTTTTTATGTCTTCATGTCTAATTTCATCTTATTTCAGACTAAAAGGACCCCTTTAACATTTCAAGTAGGGAAGGTATTAAAATGGTAACCCCTCTCAAAATTCATTTATCTGGTACTAGCTTAGTTTCTTCTCTAGTTTTGGGGAATATTCCTTAACAGATAAAGAATTTATGGTTGGGTTTTTTTCTTTCACCACTTGTTTTTTTTTATTGTAAACAAATGGAAAACATTTTGATTCTCTGTACAAGGAGTAAAGGCATACCATTCGTGTAATCATAAATTTACACAGAGCAATGTTGTTTGATTCATTCTGCCATTTTTCTCCCTTCCCCCTCCCCACCCATCCTTCTTTTCCCTCTGTACAGTCCTTCCTTCCTCCATTCTTGCCACCCTCCCTAACCCTAACCCTAAACCTAACCCTAACCCTAACACTAACCCTTCCCACCTCCCATTATATGTCACCATCCACTTATCAGTGAGATCATTCGTCTTTGGTTTTTTGAGATTCACTTATCTCACTTAGCATGATATTCTAATATATCATTTCACTGCCTTCTGCTTTCCAAAATCTCTGAATAGAAATCGTGTTTGCATGATTGAAGATTCCATTTACATAGTGTTTCTTCTTTCTTTTTAAAATTTGTTCTTTTTAGATATAAATGACAGATGAGTGCATTTTTATGTATCACATATACAAGGAGTATCACTTTTTCTAATTAGCATCCCATTCTTGTGGTTGTACATGATGTGGAGTTTTACTGGTGGAGTATTAATGCATGAAAATAGGAAAATTATGTCTGATTCATTTTACCATCTTTCCTATTCCCATTCTCCACACCTTCCCTTCATTCCCCTTTGTCAAATCCACTGAACTTCTATTCTTCCCTGTCCATGTGTGTTAGCATCCACATATCAGAGAGACAATTGGACCTTGAATATTTGGAATTGACTTAATAAGCTTCTTTCTTCATACTTTTAAGATTGTATTTTTCTTTCAACAGTTTGATTATGGTGTGTTTCCCCACAAGTTCCTCTTACTTGATTGAAATTCATTGAGCTTCTTCAATTTGCACATTTACATTTTCCCATCAAGTTTGGGAATTTGGGGGCTATTATTTCCTCAATTTTTCTTTATTCTTTTCTCTTTTTTGTCCTGGCACACCCATTATTTACATACTATTATACTTGATAGAGTTTTATGCCATTTTTCTTGAATCCTTCAAGCCCTTCCTTAATTAATTTGCAGAGTTCTGAAAAACATGATTCAGACAATGTTTGCCTTTTTTAAAGACTTTAATGAAACATTTAAGTTTGGTCAGTCCTTACTCTGCCACTTTCACTAATGTCACATCCATGCAACAAGTCTAGCAATTATGAACTGTGTATGTGTCAAATTTTTTCTTCTCTTCTAAGATTGCTTTAGTTATTGTAGGGTTTTTTTGGTATTTACATGTCAATTTTAGGAAACTTTTGTCAATTTCAACAAAAAATCTAAGTTATTTTTGATAAATATGTTTAATCTGCATTTGTACTGGGGGAGTTTACCACCTTAAAATCATTTAATGTTTTAATCCATGAATGTGATATATATTTCTATATACTTAGTCTTTAATTTTTTTAACAGTGATTCGTTGTTTTTAGCATTTCTCTGTGAGTACAATTAAACAGATTATGTCCTTAAGTGAATTTTTGCATTTGTACTCCTTTTAATGTTTCTCTGTGTGCATTATTTTTCAGGCTTGGGTATAATGTTAACGGTACCTTTATAAAATTAACTGGTAAGGATAGCAAAACAGGCATATATATCTCTATCCTATTATAAAACATGGACAGAAATCATGGCCCAGATATTTGAAGATTCTGAAAAGTAGTACCAAGTGGATTGGGGTAAAAAATCACATTTTGAAGTAGCACCAGAGTGGTGGTGATTTTACCACTTTTCCTTCATTGTTATTCAACATAATATAACATGATCTCCTTGGTGTATACAGGGAGTTTTCAAAAAAACACCAATTCTGTTTGAAAAGATTAGAGAAACTCCTAACACTCTGATACAATGTAGAATCTCTTATATATACTCTTTCATTTTCTTGCATTCCAACCTTTAATAAATCTCTTGGTAATGGTGGCTGAAACTCAATAGTAATCTGAAGGAGTCAAAATTCTCTGAAAGAACCATTCTCTCCCAGAGAATTTGGCCCTAGACACATTCAGATGAACCACCATTGGTTACTTTATTTTTACTTCCTTCATACTGCTTAACCCTAGATATGAGCACAGTCATGAAGGTACATGGCAGAGTACAGTAATAGAAGTTTCAAATTCTTGACTGTGGGACTGAAAGAGGTAGCCCTGGGGAAGAAGAGAGCATTAAGGACATTATGGAGGGGAATGAATTTGGGGAAGTTACCTGATAAATATTTTTATTAATTCCTAGGCTCAACCTCAACTTTCATATTCATGGAATTGATCCTGATTAGCATAAATATGACTGAATACTGAATGAACAGACAGATCACTGCCCCCATGTGAAAATTTCCACTTGAGAGCAACCACAGGGAATATTTGAAGAACAATGTAAAGACTTTGAAACATTAACTGAGATTGGATCCATAGCAAATAGAGGTCAGGGTAGAACTTCAGGGTGACCTGAAGTTACTCAGGTAAATTGTTTGCTAAATATAGCAAAACTATCCCTGATCTCCATAAGATTAAATAAGACAAAAAATCCCATAAATGAAATCAAAATTTGTAAGATAAAACTCAAATTTTATTGGTCAAAAAGAACCAGGAACCTCTTAATTGTCATGGTAAAAGACAATGAACACCAAGTCTATAGTGACACAGATATTGGAATTATTGGCCAAACAGTTTAAAGCAATTATTATGCAAATTCTCCTTGAATACTTTTAAATTAAATTGAAAAATGTAAAGTTTCAGTGAAGAAATAGAAGACATAAAGAAAAAACAAAGGATAATTGTCAATCTGAAAAAGTCCAACAACAAAACCTTCATGGAATTAACTCAGTAATAGAATGATGATGGCAGATAAACAAATTCAATGAACTTGCAGAGAGAGCAATAAAAATTATCCAAACTGAACAATACAGAAAAAAGTGGTTGAAAAAATGAACAAAGACTCAGAGGCATGTGGTACAATAAAGTGTCGAAGATTGTTGTATTCAAAGTTCCAAATGGAGGGAAGAAAAGAATCATTCATAAAAAGCATATGCAGATATTGTGACTGGAATCTTCCCATGTTTGGTGAAATGCATATATATGAAGATAAAAAAGCCTCAAAGAATCCAAACAGAATAATGAACTAATATTATTGCAGTTTTTAAAAAATTGCTTTGAAGCCATTGAAAAACTAAAAAGATCATCTACTTTGAAAAAAAAATAAAGAGAGAAAGTCTTAAATAACTCTCTTTTGAGACTATGTCTAGTGCCTTTTTTTTAGATAATTCGGACAATTCTTAAAGTTCTTATAAAAATTTTGTCAGTTGAAGTTGAAATGGAATGTGTCATTCAGATCTCCTACTCTGGTGAGTATAGTTATCTGAAACTCCAGCTACTACTTCTCTAGATCTATCTCTGATTTGTGGTAAATCTGTGCCTCTTATGGAATATCCTGGTCAATAATGGAGCATGGATGTTTTGTGGGACTTAGCACTATACTATAGCTTGACCAAAACTTTTTCAAATATTCACTGTAGTTTGAGTCTTTTCAGAACCCATCCATCTCCCTTCTCTTTGTTTTTTTCTCAAGTGTCAGATCAATATCATTGCATGAGGGTGCTCTCTCTTCCTTTCTTTTATTCTCCACGGGCATTACTTTTAATGTATCACTTGAATATCTAATCTCATCAGGACCTACTTCCCAGAGGACCCAAATAAAACCATCCAGTTTCTTAACTTTTACAACAAAATGCCAATTCTATTCCTAACTTTAGTGTAAAATAATGTAATTTTTATAATTAAATCACAAGAGTTATAAATCAGGTAGTTATCAGTAACCACAACCTTTAAGTTAATGTTACTATCAACAAATTCCAAGTGAAAGAAGCAATATTTATTCAAGATTTTTTTGAGGAATGTTTGATCCATCAAATCCATATTAGGGATTTCTAAACTGTCAGGGGTGGGCTCTGAGGGCCCCAGAGCTGCACCGTGGCCTGATCTCTAAGATGGTGCCTGGCAGCTTGCCAAACATAGCTGCACTCATATACAAGTTTTAGGAAGTAACTCTGGTTGACTGTTGTACATGAGGCAATCCTAGTATCTGCCTGGAGACTGTTCCTTGATAGGCTGAATTTCCTGGTAGTCTACTCTCTGATAGGCTGATGTTCTCGATATAAGTCTGAGACTTGCAGAATAAAGCCCTTTTTGGTTCCTGTGATCAAGAAGAGCATACGCATTGTGATTGTCCCCTCGGGCAGTGGGAGATCATAAGTGGTGCCAAAATCCGGGAACTCGAGTTACAGAGAAGGAACTGATCAGGTAAATACAGGGAAAGTAAAGTACAGTCTGACTAGGTTAAAGTTCACGGGATAAGCGACGAGTTAAAGTTGGCGGGATAAGTGACAAAGTTAAAGTTCGCGGGATAAGTGACGGAGTTAAAGTTCGCGGGATAAGCGACAGAGATTGAGTGTTTGTAAGTGCTTTCACTTTTGTTTTGCTAGTTAAAGTGCTTTGCATTCTATTAGTTTAATAGAGAAATATGGGCACTGAAATGTCATGAATGCGCATGGAAGGTCCCTCAAAGGATTTGCTCCGGGCCAGTGGAATTCCTCTTGAAACTAAAACAGCCCGAAACTTTTTACGCACAGTGGAAAATATTGCGCCATGGTTCTTGGACGAGGGATTACTGAATATCCCTCAATGGGAGCATCTAGGGGAGGATTTGAGAGCGACAGAGAGAGTAAAACCATTACCCCTGGGAACCATGGCCATATGGATGTTAGTTAGAGGGTGTTTAGATACTCCTAATACCAAACGCAGAGAGGCCATAAAACAAGAGGAAGAGGTTTTGGAGGAAATAAAAGAGGAAAGGTCTAAAGCATCAGAAAGGGCATCAATAAGATCAGAGACAGACAAGGAAAATGAAACTGGGTGTGAGGATAGTTCAGATGAAGAGGAGGATTTACTATGTAGAACAAAAAATCTTGCTATTACAGGATCTACTAAATCAAATGTAGCAGTTAAAAGGAAAACTCACAGACTTATGCTGTCTGCTCCCCCACCATATAATTATGAGCATTTAGGGGGACAAAAATGTTATTGTAGCCATCCTAATTCTAATTCAACAGGATGGGACTTCCTACAACAAGATGCAACAGCATTCCCAGTGTTTGAGGATCAAAATAATCAGCAATATCATCAACCTTTAGATTTTAAATTAGTAAAACAATTAAAAGGGGCTGTCATAACCTATGGCTCCCAAGAAGCCTTTACTTTATCACTTGTAGAATCCATAGGGGGAATGAATCTTACTCCTGATGATTGGGGTAACGTGGCATGAGCCACGTTGTCAGGGGGGCAATATCTGGTCTGGAAAACAGTGTGGCAGGAGCATTCCAACGGTACTGCACGCCGCAATGCTGCAGCAGGAAATCCTCAGTGGAATTTAGAGATGCTTATGGGAATGGGAGTATTCACAGGACAACAGGCTCAAATTGGCTATAATCCTGCAGTGTACATTCAGGTTTCTGCAGCCGCTGTAAAAGCATGGAAAAGTATACAAGGGAGTGGGGACTTGCAAGGTCAACTGTCAAAAGTTATTCAGGGATCAAACGAGCCATACGCTGATTTCATAGCGAGGCTGATGCAAACAGCAGGCTGCATCTTTGGGGATGTGGATCAAGCTATGCCCTTGGTAAAACAGTTAGCTTATGAACAGGCTAATAAATGGTGTATGGACGCCATTCATCCCTGGAAAAATAAGGATTTAAGTACATATATCAAAGTGTGTAGAGATATCAATGAGACTGTGATTCAAGGAGAAGTTATGGCAGCAGCCATTGCACAAGGATTACAAGGTCCTATAAAAAGAGGAGGGCCTCCAGGAACTTGTTTTTATTGTAAACAACCTGGACATTTCAAAAAGGACTGTCCACAATTAAGGGACCCTAATTGACCCCCTAGAAGACCTAAGCCTCAATGTTGTCCTAGATGTAGAAAAGGTAATCATTGGGCATCTGAATGTAGATCTATGATAGATATAGATGGAGTTCCTCTGCCCCCTCATGGACAGAAAAAAAAAATGGGAGTTGGGGCCCAGCTCCCCGGGGCCCCCCAAAAGTATATGGGGTGATTCAACAGGTACACAGGACTCACCAACCGTTGACAAGCCAAGGACAGTCACCACAGGGAGCACAGGATTGGACCTCTGTGCCACCGCCAGAGCAATACTAACTCCAGAAATGGGAGTCCAACCTATCCCTACAGACCTAAAAGGTCCCTTACCTCCTGATTCTGTTGGAATTTTATTAGGTAGGAGCTCTAGTGCACTCAGGGGACTTATAGTTATCCCTGGAGCTATTGACTCTGATTTTACAGGAGAAATTAAGGTTCTTGCACATTCTCCTCAAGGAATTATCTCCATATCACCTGGGGACTGCATAGCTCAGCTTTTGATTATTCCCAGCCTTCATAATAATTTTCCATCAACCACAGCAACCAGGGGAACTGCAGGTTTGGGATCTTCTGGAGTTGATTTTGCCTGTCTTACCATGGACTTAAACAATAGGCCAATGCTTAAAATAAACATTAAAAATAGAGAATTTTCGGGACTCCTAGATACAGGGGCTGATACTAGCATTATTACCCTAAAAGATTGGCCAAAAGAATGGCCTCTACAAGTAGCGGAACAAACCCTGAGGGGATTGGGTGTAGCTACTAGCCCACGAAGGAGTAGTTCTGTATTGACATGGAAAAACGATGAGGGCCAACAGGGAACATTTCAACCTTATGTCTTAGACCATTTACCTGTTAATTTATGGGGCAGAGATATTCTCATGCAAATGGATTTAGTACTCACTACAGAAGGCCATTATAGCCAAAGGCTCAAAATCTAACGGTAAAACAAGGTCATAAATGGGACAAGGGGATAGGCCGCTATGGCCAGGGAAATACCCAGTCAATTAGTGTTAAGGGCAATCAAGGTCGCCAAGGCTTGGGTTTTTCCTTGGGGCCACTGAACAAAAGTATGTAAAAATAACTTGGAAATCCAATGCACCAGTGTGGGTCTCTCAGTGGCCCCTGACATTAGAAAAACTTAAAGCGGCCCAAGAACTGGTACAACAACAATTAGAAGCAAATCATATTAGACCTTCAACTTCTCCTTGGAATACCCCTATTTTTAATACTCCAAATATATTATTATGCCACTCTGAGGAAGATATTTTAAAGGATATTTACTCTGAATTAATATTACAACTCAAATTATGGGGACTCATTATAGCCCCTGAAAAGGTTCAAGTTGGTACTACACAAGAATTCTTAGGAGCCCAATTAATATCTTACAAGGGGATCCCCATCCCACATCTCCCAGAGAGCTCACTCCTGAAGCACGTCTGGTTTTAAATATTATACAAAAAAGATTAGATGAGGCCCAGGTAGATCGTATTGATCTCTCTCAGTCATTACAATTCATTATTATTCCTAACAAGAAACTACCCACTGGAGTCTTTTGGCAAGAGGGTCCCTTGTTTTGGGTCCATCTAGCCTGTTCACCCAATAAAACTCTCTTACCCTACCCTGAAGCAGTAGCTCAAGTAATCTTAAAGGCACTTAAATCATCTATCACAGTGTTTGGAATTCATCCAGCTACTATCATTATTCCCTATGATAAGCATCAACTTTCTTGGTTATGTAATTTCATGGATTCTTGGACTGTTGTTAGATGCTCCACTCAAGCTAACTTTGATATTCACTATCCTAAACATCCTTATATACAATTTTGTAGTAATAATTCTGTAATATTCCCAAGAGTTACCTGACAACAACCTATTCCTAAGGCTCCTGTGATTTTCACTGATGAATCCAAAACAGGGACTGGAGCTATTTGTTATCTAGATAAAGTCCAAACATTCCTTTTCCCTACTCAGATAGTTTATATGTAGTTCAAGCTCTCAGTAACTTAGAATGTGCAGGGCTTATTGCCTCAAACTACTATTTTTTATCCTTTACGGACTTTACAACAAATGATTTGGGATTGTTATAATTCTTTCTTTATTGGACATATCAGAGCTCATACCAATTTACCTGGACCTTTAGCTCTAGGGAATAATGTAGCAGATATAGCAACTAAGGATTCCCACATTTTTTCTGCGTTTGAGGCAGCAAAAAATTATCATCAACAATTCCATGTTAATTCTACAACATTAAAACTGAAGTTTCCCATTACTAAAGAATCTGCACGTGCTATTGTTAAATCTTGTGGCCAGTGTTCAGTCCTCCATCATCCACCTTCTATAGGAGTTAATCCTAAAGGACTGTTTTACCTAATCATCTATGGCAAATGGATGTTACTAGTCTGCATGGTGGGGAAACTGAGGAATCTTGCAGGAATAGGGCAAGGGAAAATTCAAGATCCGCCTCCGGGAATAGGTACGGCAGGAAAAGTAGGAACCTCACAGGAGTCTCTGAACAGAGCAGTTTAAGGGTGAGGGATAGTAAAAAGAAATAGGGTCAATCAAAAACTAAAGGTCACAAAGGACACTACAGTTGAAGTGTAAAAATGCATGTATTTTGTGTTTGTGTGTTTGTCAAATTCAAGAGTCTTGCTCTAAGTAGCGAGGTAAGCTGAGGACCCTGTCTCTTTCTCTGAGGCAGTTAGGTACTCAGGTAAGCTGAGGGCCCTGTCTTCTAAGGCAGTTAGGCACTCAGGATAACTGGCCAGGTGATGAAATGTAAAGAGGATCATAAAGGAGCTCCGGAGTATGTGTATTGAGTGTTGTTTGTGTGTTTGTACTGCTGTTAGTGTGGCCTTTGTACAGTGAAGGATGGATTCAGAAATATCATGAAATCAGTCTGAAAGGATAATTCAAAAAGGAGTCATGAAAAATATATTACAAGGAGAAGAAGTGCTGGGAGAGATTAAAGAGGAAGTTAGCTGGGGTAACCAAAAACAGGAAAGTTCTGGGGAGTAAAGAAACACTGGGGAAGAATTAGAAAATAAGGAAACCACTGTATGATCATATGTTCAAACTCTAGTAGAAATAAGCCCAGGTTTATAGAAGAAAAGCTGCTCAGTGTACCACAGGGGGATCTTCATAAACAGGATCTAATAGCAACAGAAAAGAACTCTTAAAGAGAACAAAGTGAGGAAGGATTGAGTGGTAGTAACCCAGAAAACAATTAGAAAATTTAAGAACAAGGGAAAAAGGAGAGCTAAATCTAATACAAAGAACCCCCAAAAGAAATAACCAAGTGGTAGTGAAAACTTAAGAACAAGGGGAAAAGGTAGTAGAAAGCTAAACCTAATATAAAGAGCTTCAAAATTTGTAGAACCTGCTCGTATTTGAGGACCAAAATAGAGATACCATCAACCATTAGAAAAACTTTAAAGAGGCAGTTAAGACTGATTGGAAACAGGTATGCAGAGCAGTGCTATCTGGAGGACAATGTCTACTTGGAGAGCTCAGTGGCAAGAAATAGCTGTTGAAACTGCTTGCAGAAACGTAGTAGCAAGGTTTCCTGGTAGAAATGTTGATATGCTAATAGAAGGCTAATATGATACTCAAAATCAATATGATCCTGGAGTGTATGCACAGATATACAGCTGCAAAGAGACAATGCTGTAACAAAAGATAAGAGATAACTATAGTAAAATCTGTTACACCTTATGCCCCAGGTCTTTGTCCAAAGTGTAGAAAAGGAAAACATTGGGTTAACGAGTGCAAATTACTGATGTTGAGGGCAAGATGTTACCAAATCATTTAAGAAACAAGGCACAGGGCTCTTCAACTCAAGGCTCACAAAATGGAAGCAGCTGTCATAGCCCTTGTAGAGTTTAAGGAGTAACAGATCTTTTTGCTGATAGTGATTGCATCACTCGGGCAATTCCCACATTGGAATTGGTTGGACCCATAGTCCCTCATAAGCTGATTTAGCCACATAGATGATTTTCATCTTTTTCTCAGTAAAGCAAGCTGCTTATTTTCATCTTGTGTAACTTTTTAATTCTTCATGTTGGTACGTCACCTTTAAGAAGGGTTTATAAGTAAAGGGAAGTGCACTGATTAGAAAGTTAATGGAGTTAATATTGAAAAATGTAGAGAGGGTGAAATAGATTTTTCAGCATAATTTGGCACCAAATTTTGGGGATTTTTAGGTTTTACACTAATAGGCTTGGGTGTGCTTGTATTAATTCTATTCTGCATCTACAAATGCCTCAAAGCCAGTCAACAGGCTTATAATGTGATCATAAGATAAGATTTCTGAAAGTGTAGTCTCTCTCTCTCTTAAGCAAAGTCTTTCTCTCTTATGCAAAGCCTCTCTCTCTCTCTCTTCTCTTAAAGCAAGCAAACCTCAGTTCCTCTATCCTCTATACCGGCGCAAAGTGTTGCTGCAGGCGGTGACAAATTGCCAAGGGCAGTGACAGTTACTCACATTCCTGAATTTAGTAACCTTAAACAACTTAAAACGGACAATGGCCCTGCTTATACTTCAACCTCTTTTAACCAATTTCTCACTAAATTTGAAATAACTCTAACCACAGGTATACCTTATAACCCACAAGGACAAGATATTGTTGAACATGCACATCTCACCCTCAAAAATACGCTTTATAAACAAAAAGGGGGAATAGGGGAGACCTTCAGGTCCCCTAAAGATAAACTTTCTCTTTGCCTGTTTATTTTAAAATTTTTAACTCTGGATAATGAGGGTCGCTCTGCCGCTGAGAGACATGGCAATCATAAACAACATGATAGAGCGAGGGTAAAATGGAAGGATGTTCTTACTGGACAATGGAATGGCCTGGACCCAGTGCTTTACTGGAGCCGTGGCTCAGTTTGTGTGTTTCCACAGGATAAAACGTCACCTATTTGGGTTCCTGAATGGCTGACCCGACCAGTGGCAATGCTACCAACAAGTAATTTGGATCAACAAAATGAAGACACCAAAGACACTCCTGATGATCAGGCTGTTGACAGTCTTTCACCCCTTAGCCACGCTTTCTTTTCACCTGGGTGAAAATGGTTCTACATTTCAAGAATACATAAAAAACTTAACAGGAGATGCTGTTTTACTTTCAGGATGGGTACCTTGCAGACATAATGCTACAGGAACTACTTTCAAAACCCCTAGAATCTTCCCTCCTTGTAATCCTAAACACAGTACACCTCCTATATGGACAGGTTGTCAACATGCAGGACCAGCGACTCCTGTACAAAATGGATTTTTTTTTTCACTCCCAATTTCACTTCTTTCACTGCTAATGATAACTTCACTAATAATGTTCAATTAGGCATGAAACGTGTCAACCCCTTTGACAATTGGATGCTTTCCACTGCTGCTTCAGTATATACTAACTTACAATCTTTTTTCAGTCTCTTAGGAGGGGCATTTCGGCTATGTACTTGGAACTCCTCTACATGGACAAACAGTTCTAGGTTCACTGGTGCTGCCTCACAATCTACATGTACCAGAAATATTACCTTTCCACCTACCCCAGTTTGTGTGTCCCCCCTTTTTTATGTTTTTAACTTCTTCTCTACTCAATTGCACCTCAAGTAAATGTGTATTCCTACCTTCCTACCTGTTCCAGTCTCTGTTACAGATACAGAACTGCCAGTACTACTATCTAGAGACAAGAGAGATTTTGGCATCATAGCGGCTGTGGTCACTGCAATAGTGGTTTCTGCAACAGCAGCACTAGCAACTGCCATACCTATAGCAACAGCAGTCAATCACTTGGCCAAAAATACAGCTACAGCCTTACAGACTCAAAAAGCTCTAAACAACCATTTTAAGGCAGGCATACTCCTTGTAAATCAAAGAGTGGACTTACTACAAGAACAAGTGGATATCTTGCAAGAACTTTTGGGACTGGGATGTGTTTATCCTTTAAGAGCAGTGTGTGTCACCCCATTGCTTATAATAACCTTAGCTCTGCGGCTATGTTATCTAAAAATCTCTCTGTCTACCTTACTGGCAATTGGTCATCTACATTTGATAATTTAACCAGTCAGCTATGAGCTGAAATACTCAGAGTCAATGCCACCAGGGTTCAAGTTGCATCGGTATCTAAAGCCCTGGGATTAACAAAACAGTGGGCTGGAACAGTAGCTGTTCTGATTATTATCTGCTTAGGGATAGCCTATGTTATACACAGCAAAATCAGAGCTTGCCAAGATGCCCGATGTCATCGACGGGCTATAGTACAGGCTTTGACAGCCATTGAGACAGGCACATCCCCCCAAGTATGGCTAAGCATGCTGGACCAGTAGTCAAAGACGGGTAAGATCCATGGAAATGCATACCAACCTAAGACAGGGTTCTGCCTGGAGGTCAGAATCCAATGACGGGTAAGGATGTAATTTTCCATGGACAACCTAAGACAGGCATGGTCCCAAGTCATCTTTTCTTTATTTAAAGAATAAGGGGGAGATGCCAGGGGCGAGCTCTGAGGGTCCCAGAGCCGCACCGTGGCCTGATCTCTAAGATGGCACCTGGCAGCTTACCAGACATAGCTGCACTCATATACAAGTTTTAGGAAGTAACTCTGGTTGGCTGTTGTACATGAGGTGATCCTGGTATCTGCCTGGAGACTGTTCCTTGATAGGCTGACTTTCCTGGTAGTCTACTCTCTGATAGGCTGATGTTCTCGATATAAGTCTGAGACTTGCAGACTTTTTGGTTCCTGTGATCAAGAAGAGCGTTCGCGTTGTGATTGTCCCCGCGGGCGGTGGGCGATCATACTAAACTTATGACTTGGGCCAAGTCTGGCCCATGATCTGTTTTTGTTTGGCATGTTATGTGCACCTATGAAAATGTTGCACAAAGAATCATATTATACTGTTCAATTAATATGTGCTAATGATTATAATTTGAAAAATTCCAAAAGTGAAAAATATACATAATCCTATTATGACTAGGTAATAGTTATTGATGTTTTGAACTCGTCTTCTCTTCATTTATACAAAGTTACAAATATAATTTGTATGTACCTATGTCCTACTTTAACAAAACTTACAACCTAGGGGATAATGCAAACAACCATCCCCCAAAAAACCAAATATATGACTATGTGACTCTGAGGAGTGTTAGAGTAATTATTAATATGTATCCACTTTTGGGCCAGTGTTGCTAATAAAGTTAAGCCTTGTCTTCATACCCTAGATAAAATCATCAAATACCTTTAAGTTAATAGCTATTAAAGTATAATATGAAACAATATAAAAAGCAAAAAATGAAGGAATTCTGGACTGAGACCATAAGGCTCTCAATTCAAAATATTTACAATCTGTTGATGCTTTACAGAGTTTTCTTATTTCTGATTGATGGGCTCACTATAAGATATATTCCTGGTGTTACAGTCAGTCTCTTCACTGCTGTGACTAAAAGATCTGACCAGAACAATTGCAGAGGAGGAAAAATTTATTTGAGGGCTCACAATTTCAGAGGTCTCGCTCCATAAACAGCAGGCTCCATTTCTCAGGGCTCAAGGTGAGGCAGAACATCATGGCAGAAGAGTGTAGTGGAGAAGGAGACTCCATAATGATCAGGAAGCAAAGAGAGACTCCTTTCTCCAGATAAAAAATGTATACCCTAATGGGATATCCCCCAGGGACCCATGTCCCCCAGCCACACCCTATCCACCTTCAGTCACCATTCAGTTAATCCCATCAGGAGATAAATTCACTGATTGGGTTAAGACTTCTCATAACCCAATCATTTCTCCTATAAACCTTCTTGCATTGTCTCACAATGAGCTTTTTGTGGATATCTCACATCCAAACCATAACACCTGTATTAAGCTGTATTAGAAAATAATGTTTTATATTTACTGCCAGAAACTTTACACTATTTTTTCAATTTATTTCTAGAAAAGATATTTGGTAATTTTGCATGTTTTTGGTAAACAAACTTCACTCCTGACTTTACCTTATTTCTCTATTATCAGCATTTCAACTATATTTTAATTTAAACTTTTATTTCCTTTTGCATGTTTATTTATGGCATGTAATTTATAAAGTTTAACATAAATCTCTTACTCAATTTCTGAGAGGGTAGTGTGAAATTTCATGACCTATGAAAAGGGATGAGTTGGCTCAAATTACCTCACTCTTTTTATGGCTAGATAATCTATACAGGATACATTATTTCCACTAAATGCAAGTCCAAAATGGGAAGGATAAACAAGTATTAAGGTATAAGCCTCCTCATAAAACACCAAATACTTGTTCTATACTAAATCTAGTGGATTTGAAAGTTTCTTCTACCCAAAGAAGTCATCATCTAGAAGAGACTTTCTTAACCTGAGTTCCATGAGTCTATGAGAGTACAGTAATGAATGCTGGGTAATCTCTGACATTCTAGAGATTTTATGTAAAACTTCTTTATATATATTATATATGTATAATATATATAGGCATATATAATATGTATATTACACACATATATTTATACATATATGAATTTTTCTAGGAAAATTTAGCTTATATTACATTTCCCAAAGGGCCTGAAAAAAAGCATAAAACATCAAAAATTGATTTTGAAATTATATTAGGATAGATTCAAAGTCAAATTCAAAAGACTCTTCAGGAGGAATCAAGACCACTCTCAAGGTCTTCAGTCTTAATTGAAAGTTTTTGATAAGGTCATTCTTATAAATTGACTTTTTAGTTCTTGGTTCTGGATTTCCACATTAATAGGTAATCTCAGCTATCCACCAGACATTATTGAAGTACATAGGGATAAGAAGTCCTCATTTCAGAATAAGAAGTACATGTTCAATCCATTGTTTAAAACTAGGAGACAATGCTCTTTCTAATCTAAATTTAGGGTCACACATCTGACAACCCTTTCCAGATTCTGGATTTATATAGGAACTAATTTCAGGAGCCTCATACAAATGTAGTCTGTAAGCTCAATTCCCATCTCCACATGTGTGTAAAAATGCTTTTTCCTTAAGGCATTGTTTCTCAATTGAGAATGTAGCTATCTTTCCCTTTCAACCCTGATGAGTTTGGAAATGTTTTGGGTCAGTGTAAGATCCAGATTTGCAGAGGTATGAAATTTTATACAATTCTGAAGTTCTTATGAAAAATAATATGTAATTAAAAACAGAAATTTAACTATTGGGCTTCAAAAAAGCCCATATACTGGAGAAACCTGAAATTTGAGCTTTTAGCTATCTGGGATTTTTTTTTCTGGTTAAGGTATTAATTGTCATGATGACTGATAGTTATTTTTGACATTTAGTAAGAAGGCGTCCTAGAAACCAAACATGCTGGAAGGCATAAGATAGTTTCCCACAAAAAATAATTGTCATGGCAACATATCAACTACCTCAGTGGCTCACAAAGCTTTACCTCCTTCTTATTGCTTTGGATTTGTGTTTCTGATTATGATATGGAACCTGAGACTATTATTTTTTGCTTTCAAAAATATACTATTGATTTTTAAAAATTAAAAAACAATTATCCTGAGTTTTTATAGATTTGGATAAGTGCCCAATAATTCACCATATTGTATGGAAGTATATTTTTATCTCCACGTCAAATAATAATGACCAATATCTCCAAAACAATAACAGATGTTGAAATTCTAAACATTATACATCCTAGTTACATAGACTTCAGTACAGATGCTTTCTGCTTATTCTTTCTTTAATGGTATCAACTAAATTGTTATTTTTTTAGGTACCTCAGAGGGGTAAATCACCCCCCGTGAGAATACCTAAAGAGGACTACATGTAAATGTGACAGTAATAATAGAAATAAATTGATAAAGTGCTTACCATGCATCTAGTCCTTTATGTACTTTAAATCCTTTCATGTTAATAACAGTTATTTGAGTGTGAGTCATCATGTAAATTTTATAAATGAGGCTACTGTGGCACAGAGAAATCAAATAATTTTTCAAAGTATATATAAGAAGCATGTAGTAGTAGAGATGGTGATAAAACCCAGGCAGTCAAATTCCAGAGATCATATACTTTTTTTGTACTAGAAACTGAACCCAGGGTCCCTTTACCACTGAGTTACATCCCCAGCCATTTTTATTTTTTGAGACAAGGCCTCACTAAGTTGCTGAGGCTGACCTTGAACTTAATTGAAATCAGAGTATTGAGATGAAACTCATTTACTGCTTCTGCTGGCACATGTGGTCTTGTAGAAGCTGCAAGCCTCTAGAGCTGAGAAGTGCTGAATTTCTTACTGGTGGGATATGCCCTCCAGTGTTACAGCAGACCCCAAAGCTCACCATCAATTCCTTATTTGTGGGTCCTTGTCTCATGAATTCAAGGAATGAAATTCAGAGAACAAGGTAAGTGAGTGTAAGAGTAGTACTTTTTTCAAGTGTATATAGAAACAGAACTTCCACAGGAGAAGAGGGAACCCAACAGGAGTTGCAGTCTGATTGTGCTAGTGGTAGGGGTTTATGTAACACTTGGGTCAACACTATTGGTCCATACATGCTAATTAGGGTTTTGAAAAGTACTAATGCTATTGGTTCAAACTTACTAATTAGGGTTTGGGAAATTAATAACCTTATAGGTTGTCCTGAATCCCAATCAGGTTTGCCTTACTTTTTCTCCCTGCTAGGGGAAGCAGGAAGTTGAAGACATTGAAATGCGCATGCTCAGCAGGGGGTTCTGAAGCTGCAGGGCTTTGTGATATGCACTTTTTCAGCAGGCAACCACACCATGTGCAGGCCAAGCTGCTGTAAGGTGACAGTTGGGCTTGTCCCAGCTCACCTCCTGGGGCGTGCCTCAGGCAAGTTCCACTTGGCAACCTGTACTTGCTTCCTGTGCTTCAGCCTACCTGGCCACCACTCTGCCACTTCATCAGTGGTAGGAGTACCACTTCTTGGCAGGGTCCAGTGGGCTGGCTGCACACCTTGGAATCCAGTGAGTCATATTACTCTCTCAGCCTCCAGAGTTGCTGGGATTACAGGCATGGACCACTGTGACCAGCTCAGAGTTCATATTCTGAAATGCTATGTTATACTGCTTCTCATTTCTACACATTTAACAGTGACTACCTAATGTAAAATTTGTTATCACTGAAATATGTGTAAGCAACAGAAAACTTAGAATAACTCTGTTTTGAAAGCTAATAAAAAAGTGATCATGCAGGACAGTTGACCCAATTCAAAATGATTATTATTGGATCATAACATGTCATTTCTGAAGTCCAGAGAAGTAGTGACAGAGCATCTCACTAAAGAAAAAGAGATCTGAGGAACTTGTGACCTGCTCCTGTTGAAACTAAGAGATGAGAGAATATAAAAAGCTTCCATATATAATCCCTTGTGAGAACAAACCTGAAATTCCCTGAACTCTTTTAGAGAGATCAGAGGGAGCCATTATGAATAACCAGAGAAGATTATGTTTTTACTGTGATAGTGACTTCATTATGAATCTGGAAAAAGAAAAATTATATATTACAAAACAGAGAAGTCTAAATGGTGGGTAGTGTGTAAAACCAATATGTCAGTTCAAGTTTTTATGATCATGAAGCTGAAATTTGCATTTGAACTCAAAATCAAGAAGTCATTTAGGAATAATTACTATCCTACTTTAATAAGGTTAACACAGTAAATCCCATTTCAGTCACTAGATCCCATTCAGCTCTAAAATGTGAAGGGTTATTTTTGTAATACATGTGTTTTTTCTCTTTGCTTCTGCAATATTTTTATAATACTCTTCCTAAGAAACAAAAAGGGAAAAAATATGAACTCTCAAAATGTTTTCCTTACTATAAATCATAAGATTTAGACATAATTATCATACAGTTCTGTGAATGATTTGCTGTAAGGTATTTTAAAGTACACCTAAGACAAAATGCATTTTATCGTGTTATTGATCTTCAACTACTCAAAGGAACTGAATATAGGCATCAAAACTGATGAACTGCAGAGCCATTCTAAACAGGGTAAATCTCACTATAATACATCCCCAAAGCAATCTGATTAGATCTTCTCCCACTTCCTGAAAAATCTTTACAATAGCTAGAACTGTACCACTTTTCAACAGTTTGAATAAAAGAAGTCTATAACAGCAGCTTCAAGTGCAAAATCTCATTGGTAGGTGGAGAAATTATTGCCTAAGATTAACTCTGCATTCACATTTGGTTAGTTAGTTACAGACTTTAACACAACACTTAATATTGGACCAGGAAAAATGCAGAATGATTTTTTTTTTTTTACTAGAAAGCAACCTAAAAGAAAAAGAAATTATGAGCACCCTATGAGACCATCAAAGCAAAATAATCTTAATAACTCCTCGGCCAAACTAAGGTATTTGCTGATAGTGTTCAAAGATTTAGTTACAGCTTTACTACTCATTAAGTATGACGTATTTTCAGTTGACAGCTGTCATTCAGAGAATTTTCTCAATATCTCTTCTTAAAAATCACAGGCATTATTTTCTTAATGCAATAAGAACTCATAGATTATTGTGAACTAATCAATACTGCCACTGTGGTAATATTTTAGCTACAAATTTCTCATGACTGTTAAAGAAAAAAATCAAATAGTTCAATAAAGATTGCCTATAAAAGAAATTGGCCTCACACAATTTATCCTGTTATTTCTAAACCTTGACCTCTATCAATTCAATGTTCTTATTTCTTCACTCCATGTCCTCTGATAACATCTCTCATTATCCCCTCTGTTGTCCCCACTCTATACCTATCATTTATTCTGATTCCTTAAAGTTCTGTCCTCATAAGATT
The DNA here is from genome assembly GCF_902686445.1 of Sciurus carolinensis. NCBI lineage: Eukaryota > Metazoa > Chordata > Mammalia > Rodentia > Sciuridae > Sciurus > Sciurus carolinensis. The sequence goes on along the minus strand of NC_062232.1, from coordinate 75,373,459 downwards.
TATTTGATTAAAAACTAAGATGTATATTGTAATGTGTTAGATAGATTAATTAGCATCTTCCCAGGGAATATATTTAAAAACAGATGCTCTGAAAATAGTAACTTAGTCATAGAGAACAGGAAAATTTCTGTCAAACTCTGAATTCTGATCTTAACAAAATTTTCAGGCCCCTATACTAAGATCAGTATTAGAAACTTATAATATACATAAAAAGGCAAGAGTAATAAAAAAGTGTATAATCAATATATGGCTTCTCTACAAATTAGCATTGTGAATGTGGGTAATTTCTCTAATTTGTTTGGGTTTCCCATGCATAGAATATTATTAATAATAGTTTTTAAGCTTCATTACCAATTGTTGATAAATATTATACATATAAATACCTAAAAGTATTTAGTTACCTAGATATCTAGCTATTCCTGTTATTGTTTCTGGCAAGAAGCAGGTGATCAAACCTTTTAATTTTCTTTTCCACATCACTGAATATGATCAGGAAAAAGTCAAATTACTATTAAGACTTCAAGAAAAACCAAAAGCATAGGAAGAACTTGGATTTCTTTAATAAATAATCAAGACTACTACTCTGAAGAGCTACTCAGGGGCTTAGTTAAGTTAGTTAACAGAGTGGTAAGAACCTGCAAGTCTTTCAGCACAAGTAACACTTCAAATAAAATTCTAAACATATTTGGTTCTACTCTTACCTATTTTCAGATTTCATGGTAATTAATCTTAGTTTCCTGACTACTGACTGTGCATTAATTTGTCTTCCCAGTTTCCCAGTCTTTGTCCCTCCAAATTGTGGCTTGTTCTCCTCTGTCCCTTTGTATAAGCATGAACTCCTGCTTCAGCTGTTCCTCTGTTCATTTACTGCTTTGAAAGTTTGGACTTCATCTTCTACTCCAAAATTATTTATCTTGTCCTAACTTCAACTGTCTTTGGCAATTTGGCCCACAAATAGATTCATGTATTTATAAAATATTATTGTCAGGACTGCCTTGTCTATCCAAGTTTGTGCTTTAAAGCAGTTAAATAACTTGTCAAGTATTTTGCAGAGGGATCCTTATTAGGGAACAAGTTAATTTTTATTGTTGTTATTGTTTTTTGGGGGGTTTACAGGGTATTAAATGTAACTCTCCCACTGAGCTACACCCAGTCCTTTTTACTTTTGATTTTGAGACAAAGTCTCACTAAATTGCTCAGGCTAGTTTCCCTGCTTTGGGCACCTGAGTAGCTGGAATTAGAAGTATGCCATGTGCCATCATTCCTGACATTGAGACATGTTTTGACATATATATATATATAAAATAGTAGGTAAGAGAGACCAAGTAGTGTTAGAGAGAACTTCTTGCACATTAAGTGGCAAATTAATTGATGGACACATACAATTAGGTTATTTTGTTGAAGATGAAGGAATAGAAAAGCAGTGGAGAATACAGATCTTCAACCACTTGGTTTCCACTTTACCCTTGTCCCTGAAATCACATGGCCACCGCTTGATAGAAGAATATACTTAATTCTCGATGCACATGAAACACTTTCCAGGATGATTATATATTAAGATGCAAAACAAATTTTGATATATGTAAACCATGCAAGATATATTCTCCAACTACAGTGGAATGATATTATGAATCAATTACAGACAAAAATTGGGAAATTGCAAATCTGGGAAAATTAAGATAAATGAAATTCCTAAATAACAAATGTGTCCAAGAGTAAGTTGAAATGGAAATTGAAAATATTTTGAAATGTAGGAAAAAAAAAAAATCCCAAAACTTATGGGATGCAGTTTAAGTGATATTCAGTCAAAAATTTCTCTCTCTAAAACCCAGAATTCAAAAATAAAGATCTCAAATTAGTATCTCCAGTTCCTACCTTAAAAAAATAACTGGATGTGGAAGAGAAAACTTAAACTGAACACAAATGCAAGGTAAGGACTAATAAATATTAGACTGGAAATAAATGAAGAACAAAATACAGGAAAATAAAATCCAAAGTTTGTGTCTTTTAAAAGAGCAACAAACTTTATAATACTTAAGCAAGTATATTTAGGAAACAGAAAAGACTCAGATAAATAAAATCATATATAAAAGAGATGATGTTACTAACGACCTTACAGAAAAATTTCAAAGTATAAAGGAACACTGTGAAAAACAGTATGCCAAAAAATTAGACAACCTAAATGAGATGAACAAATTCCTAGAAACTTATAAACTACCAAAAAGAATGGAGAAGAAATAGAAAATGTTATTAGGTATATGCTAAGTAAGTACAGTGAATCAGTAATCAAAATGTGTCCTTTAAATAAAAGCCAAAGGCCAAATGACTTCACTAGTGAATTTTCACAACCAATTTAAAGAAGTGTTGACTTTACTCTTCACAAACTTTTCAAAATGTTGAAAAGGAGGGAATACTCCAAACACATTCTATGAGATGAGTAATATTCATATACTAAATTCAGAAAAATAATATAAAGAAAATATATTAATTTCCCTTATGAAGATGTAGTCTAAAAAATACTAATAAATCAAGTCTAATATTCTATTAAAAGAAAAATGACTGATGTCATTTACTTCCAAGAATGCAAGGTGTGTTCAAAATAAGAAAATTAATTAATACAACATGTTAATGGAGTATAGGGAAAAATTACATGTTCATTTCAATAGATGAAGAGAACATATTTGAATAAAACCAATGCCCTATTCATTATGTAAACACCTAAAAATTTTGAATTTGAAGAAAATTTCTTCCACTTAATAAAATGGCATCTACAAAATACCCATAGCTAATATCATAATGGTGACAGCCTGAAATTTTTCTGTTAAGAACTAGGACAAAGGTGTTCATTCTAACAATCTCTATTCAGTTTTCTACTAAGATTCTAGTCAGGGAAACCAGGCACTAAAATAAAACAAAAGGCATCTATATTGGAAAGGAATGAATAAAACTACTTTTAATTGCAGATTACTTACTTCATTTTCTATGTAGGAAACACTAAAGAATTCCTAAAAAAGAATGAATAATAAATTAGTTCAGTAATTTAGAAAGAATGAAGTACTCATACAGGATACAACAAGAACATTTTAAGCAAGATTGCTACACAAAAATATGCTGTATTTCTATAAATAATCAATGTACCATCAAAAAATAAAATTAAGAAAAGCAATTCCATTTATAATAACACCAACTGAACAAATTATTTAGGAATAAATTTAAACAAATAAATATAATGTAGGTATACAGAACAATATAAAACCTTGTTGAAGAAAATCAACAAAGACCCGAGTGAATGAGAAGACAATTTGCAGTTTACGAATTGAAAGTCTTAATATTTTCAAGATCATAGTAAAAATCTACAGATTCACTGCAATACCTATCTAATTCTCAGCTGTCTTATTGTTTGTAAATCAATAAGGTTTGATTGAAAATCTTTGAGTTTATACAGTTAGGCACTATAAGAGATCTTTAATGAAATATATGTACAGTCCTGGAAGAGTTTACAAACATCTTGTGCTTAAAATTGACATCTGTGTTGCATAGAATGGCATCAATCCTAGAATACATAGGATCCTTATCTTAGGCATATTTTGCCCTTTTCTACTCTTTTCCTCTTTCACTTCTTCCCTCATTCACATTATCTGGCTTCTATCATATTTTATTTTTTTTTAATTTTAATTGCATTTATTTTTAATTGATAGATAAAATCATAAAAATTATGCATAATTGGGTACAAGCTGATGATGTTCATCTGTCTTTTTAAAAATTGTTTTACTATCCTAAAATTCATATGGAAGATAAGGGACAAAAAATATCCAAAATAATTTTCAGAAGAGTAAAGTTGGGAGATATATTTTTATTTGTTGTTTCAACACTTCATATCAAAACACAGTTACTGAGACAATGTGATAATGGTGTAAACATAGGCATATCTATGAAATAAAGTTGAAAATTCAGGAATAAACCCATTCATCAATTGTAATTTGATTTTGATAAGGTACCAATATAATCCAAAACATGAAGACAGAATGAAATGGATGTTTTCAAGCAGAAGAATCAATATGGATGTCTACCTTGCACCTCATATATCAACTTATAGTGCATCAAAGACCTCAATGTAGGAACTATAAGTAGAAAAACCTAAAAACAATTTAAATGTAAATATTTTTGACCTGGAATTAGTCAATGGATTTTAAAATATGACACCTAAACCATAAAATATACTCAAAATTAGATAAAGTGTTTCTTTTTGAAATTAAAAACATCTGTGCATCAAAACACACTATCAAAAAAGAGAAATGACAATGCAGAGAATGGCATAATATTTACAAATCAAATATCTTATAAGGATCTCATATCCAAAACATATAAAGAATTCTTTCAAATGGGCAACAAAAGACAATCCAATTAATAATTAGTAAAATTATTTGAATAGACATTTATGCAGAGAAGATATGAAAATGGCCAATAAATATGATCATCATTATTATCTATTAGGAAAAATCAAATCAAAACCAAAAGATACCATCTCATACTCATTAGGATGAATATAATAAAAAGTGCTGACAAGGATGTGGAGAAAGTAAAGTACTGATGGGAAATTAAAGTATAATGCAGACATTATATAAACAGTTTTGTAGTTTCTTAAGTAATTAACCTTAAGTTTACTATGTGATCCAGCAATTTCACTCTCTAGAAAACTTCAAACATTTATCCAAACAAAACCTTGTACACATAAGTTAATTTGGGTATCATTTGTAATAGCAAAAAATATGGGAAAAACTCCATCAATCTTTGACTAAATAAACAATATGTGGTGTACTCATAAGATGACAGAATACTACATGGATTGATCTTGAAGCATTATGCTAACAGAAAGAAGCCAGACACAACAGATTACAATGTTGTATGGTTCTATTTATATGAAAGTTCTAGAATAAGCAAATCTATAGAGCCAAAAAGAGAGTAGTTGTCAGGGATATAGAGATGGGAGAAGTGGGAAGTGACTATTAACAGATATGGAGTTTGTGGTGTGAAAAATGGTTCTAGTATTAGGGGTAAATTTTGCATGATTTTCTGTATATGCTGAAGTCACAGAATATTAAAATTTAAAATGATGAATTTTGTGATATGTGTACTTTTTTCAAATTTGGAAAGTTGAAAACATAGATCATATGATTTGGAAATAGAGATACTTTTACTACTTTCCAAAGTAGATGCTGTTTATTTGCTTTTCTTGACTAATTATCCCATTTAGAACCTAAAGTGAAATGCTGAATAGATGGAAGATAGACTTCCTTGTTTTATGCCTAGACTTAAGGGGAAAGCATTCCATTCTTTCACCATTAACAATGATGTTAACTGAATTTTTAAAATAAATATACTTTATCCAGTTGTAGAATTTCCTTCTATTTCTAATATGTTGAATATTTTTATATTGAGATGGTTTGGGTTATTGTTAAGTGCTGTTTGCATATACGAGAAGATCCTGACATCTCAGTACTGATTTATTCATTTAGCATATTATGCTGATTGATATCACATGTTAAATTGCCCTCGCATTACTATGATAAATTCCATTTGGTCATTGTGTAAATTCTTTTTCATAGGATTTTGTATTAGTTTCAGCAGTTAATATTAATACTGGCCTCATGTAGAGAATTGGGAGCTGCTACTCATTTTCTACTGTGTGGGAAAGTTTTAGATCCTACTATCAGGTATAACTAAAAAGAACAACTGGAAAGAAAAAGAATGTATGTTAATTTTTTAAATGTTTTCAGCATTTACCAGTGAAGTCATTGTTCCAGGGTTTTTCTTTATGATAATCTTTAAAATTAATAATTAAACCTCTTTACTAGATATTTCTTATTCATTCTATTATGGTAGTTTTCACTTTTCTAAGAATTATTCTATTCCATGTTAGCATATAATTGTTCAAATTAAATTATATTTCCTTATTATCCAGTATTATTTTTGTAAGGTTGCTAGTTATGTCCCCTCTTTGAATTTTCTTTCTTTTTCTTGGTAAGTGTAGCTTATGTTTGGCCCATTTTGGTCTTTTCAAAGAACCAACTTTATACTTCATCAGTTTTCTCTTTTTTTCCTGTATTATTTCTGCTCTACTATTATTTTCTTCTTTCTTCTTGATTTTGGTTTAGTTACTTTTTTGTCCTCTCATTCATTAAGATGTGCCACTTTCATTAAGGCATTTGCACTTCAAAATTTCCCTCTGAGCACTTACTTCAGCTTAATTCTATAAATTTTGGTATGTTTCATTTCAGTTCATTTTCTTTTGAAAAAATTTAGAAATGTTTTCCTTGGTTTCTTGTTGAACAATTGATTACTTAGGAATATGTTGCACAATTTTCACATACCTTTGGATTCTTCAAAATTTATTTTTCAATGATTCAAATTTAATTTAATTTATTTAGTTTAATTTGAAATTTACAGTCAGAGGACATTTTTTTATTCATATTTTCAAGGTTTTCAAATTAATTAATACTTTTTCATAGCTTACCATATTGCCTGTATTGGAGAATATTTTATGTTCATATGAAAGAAATCTGCATCCTGCTGTTGTTTGGCAGAATGTTATATACGTGCCTATCAGTTCTAGATGGGTTCTAGAGTTATTAAAATTTTCTATTTCCATTTTAATTTTCTGTATATTTGTTTGATTTATTATTGAGATTGAGATATTTATTTCCCCAAGTACTGTCTTTGAGTTGTCTATTTCCCCCTTTAAGTATGTCAGTTTTTGTTTTTTATATTTTGGGTTTCTGTTGTTCTATACATCAATTATTATGTTTGCTTTGATTTTCTGCTCCATTGATTTTTTTTATCAATTATAATGTCCTTCTTCTGTGCTAGGAATAATGTCTGCCTTAAGATGACTTTATCAGATACTAATTAGTCACTGCCACCCGCTTTTGGTTACTTTTTGTATAATATATCCATTTTAATCCAATTACATTCAAACTATTTTTTGTTCTTGCTTCTAAAATGTCTCTGTACACAGGATATAGTTGAATTATACTTTCATCCACTTTCTATTTACCAAAGTATGATAGGGGAGTGTAGTACAATTACATTTAATATGAGTTCTGAAAACTACAGTACAAAATATATAGATGTGTAGAAAAAAATTGTAACATTGTATTTTATCTAAGAAACAAGGAAAGGCTTCAAATCAATAATTTAAGTTCCTATTTAAGAATAAATAACTAAACCAAGAAGGTAACTATGTTAAAACAACATATTAAGAATATTAAGAACAATTAAGAATAAAGAAAAATGATAAAGAAAATGAAGGAAATAAATATGTAGAACTTTGAAAGATCAATAAAATTGATGTACATAAGAATTAACAAAGTATAAATCAGGTAAGATATGAATTGCCAATATCATATATCTAATGAAGTATTTATTAGAGTTTCTGTAATCATTAAAAAGATAATAAATGGAATACTATAAAAACTTCATGGTAATAAATTCAGCATCTTGAAAGAAAGAGACCATTTTCCTCAAAAATCACAGACTACTAAAACTTAACCAAATAGAAATGGATAATATGAATAGTTCTATATCATTAAAAATAGAATTAGTTAAATTTTAGATTCAAAATTGTTCAAGAAAATAGCAGCAAATTAAACTAAGTCATGTATAAGGAGACATACACATCAAGAACAAGTGAGATTTATTTCAGTTTGCAAGGCTTGCAGTGTAATTGATATCAATCAGATCAATCAATATAATCCAACATATCAACAGGGTAATTAAGATAAATTCTTGATCTACTAATATTAACTAATGTCCAAAAAGTACATTTGACAAAATTTCATACCCATTCAAGGTGAAAACTTGCAGCAAATTAGAAGAATGGAACAACCTGTGTACCACACACATACAATATATATGCATATATACACATACATATTTAAGAGATGCTAAAGCTAACACCATACAGAAGAGTAACATACTGAATGCTATTATTTGAAGATTAGGGAAAAAAGGTACTCCTGCCACTCTTAATCAACATAGTACTGGGTGTATGAAAATCTGCAATAAGTTAATAAAAATATATAAACCATAAGATTGAAAAGATATATAAAACCACTTCTATGTGCAAATGTGACCACTGTTTATTGTGTCCCTCAATCTTGAGACCTGCAAGATTGCAGGATATATATTCAATAAAAAATCAATGCTATATTTATATGAGAGTAAAATTGTGGAATATTAAATTTTAAACAAAATACTACTTATAATATTTCCACCACAATTAAATGTTTAGGTATAAACCTAGCATAACATGCAAATTATGATAACTTAACATTATAAAAGGCTGATGAATCAAAATAGAACAATATTTCAATAAACAGAGAGACATAGCCTGTTAACAAATTAAAATACTTAACATAGTAAAGATGTTTTTTTTCTTTTCAAATTGACCCAACTTATAGCCATGTCAGAGCATAGAAATCTACTTCATTTGCTGTGAACATTGAATGTTTAAATAGTAGTCCACATGAGGAGTTAAGCATTTTTCTTCTTTTCCTGATTAAAAAAAAAATTAGTGTCCACATTTCTAGTGAAATAAGCCATACTGTTTTCATCTCTCCTTGTACAGGTAATTTTTCACATATTCACAAGTCATATCTTTACTAGAGATATACAGAATTGGAGTTGTTTTCCCATAAAGTGTATACATTAAAATTTTGATAGATACTGCCAAACTATCCTCCAGAAACGTAGAACTTGGAAAAGGGATGTTTACCATGCCATACCAAAATCTAATAATAACTTCATAATTATTCTTTTAATTATATTGTTTCTAAAATATGGATTTAAAATTGCATCTCACTGTTTTTATTTACATTGTTTAGCAACTATTGTGTCTATTAACCATTAATATTTTGTATTCACTCAAATACCTGTAGGCTTTTTAGTTATTTTTAAACAAAACTTTTCACACATTTGAAGTTCTAATCCCTTAATATATATCTGCTTCAAATATTTCACCCTGTCTGATATTTGTCTGTAACTTGAGTCTAGTGTCTTTTTGCGTACATATTATTTTATTTTTTATTTTCATGTAGTTAACCTTGCTCATCACCTCTTTGATATCTCAAAAATTACACAGATTTCTCCTAAATATTGCTCTAATAATTTTATAGACTTTTAAAATAAAATTTAGACATTCACTCTATATTAAAATATCTTGTGAATTTTGAAGGTAGGCACTGTGGCAAAGACTACTAAATTAGTACTACCCAATGTCCATTCTTTCCTTTTGAATACATAGCACATTGATTATATTCCAGAAAAAAAAATGTGCTAAAGTAAAGGCCCATTTTATTCAATCTTCCTGAAAGCTGGAAGCAGCCAAGAATAAATAAGTGTAAGTTGATAGTGACACTTCCTTTAGCACTCTTAAAAGTCTGTTGACTTAACTTGTATAAACATCTTTTCTCATTCCTCTCCTACTTCCATTTTCCTGTATTGAATACCAAATTGATGGTCACATCTCTCAAGTTCATCTGAGACTATGAAACATTCTTCAATATGGATGCTAGAATTAGTGCTACTTAAGTGGAATGATAGCAAGAGTGTAGGCCCTGGATAATTATAAATCTAATGCACTATCCAAGGGCAACATATCTCTGAACTTTTCATTGAGAGAGTTATTTTATTTAAGTCATCAATATTTTATATTTTCCTTTTATATGAGCAAATTCTGTCTGATATAGATTTTTTCCATTTGTAAGGCGATGCTGCAAGTAACTCAGCCTAAATATAGGATTGGCTGACTGGCAAAAAATATGGAATTGCATTCTAAGAACTTATATATAGCAGGCTAGTAAACAGGAAAGCAGTGTAAATGGTAAGGCATTTGGATACACAGTTGCCTACTTTGCCTTTGGATGAATGTGCCAAGGGAGATCATAGTATTAGAAGAAGGGTAGGAAGAAAAATTAATGATGTTTGCATATGCTCCCCTTTTGCTTGCTATTTTTAGCAAAGTCTTTGACTGACATAGATGGACTCAGACTAGACTTAGCCATTCTAATAACTCTGTAAAAAGAAAAGCTCTGCTAAAGGAAGAACTCTTACTGAAGCGTGTGATATAAGGTGACAAATAATCTTGTGATATGAAACTTTGTTGGACTGAAATAGCCAATTGTGTCTCTACCACAAACTGGAAGTTTTAAAATAGTGTTGTGCAAGTAGTTTTAGTAGGAGAAAAGACTGAGGCAATAATTTTTTTTTCTCCACCATTGTCCTATCTCAGGTCTTCATTTCTTCTTAAAAAATTTGATGATCTATCAAAATGCATTAATGCATTACACTGTCATGTACAACTAATCAGAACAAATAAAAAATAATTGACAATATATATCTCTCCATACAGTGTGCTATTTTGATACATGTACATAATATATAAAGATAAAATCATTTCTCTTCCTTTAAACATTTATTTCCTTTTGTGTTGGGAAGTTTTGAATTCCTCTGTTCTAGTTCCTTATCTAATATATAGTAAATCTTTGTGAAATATAGTCACCCTACTTTGTTGTAGATCACTAGAACTTATTCCTCCTGTTGAAACTACAAACGTTTTAAAGTTCCTGTTAAGTGTTCTCTGGCAGAAAGTGGGAGCAAGTTCAACAGCAAGTATCAGAATAAGGTGATATTTCTAATGTGAATGGAATCTTGGGTAGCTGAGAATGTTCTAATTGGTTATTGAAGGTAAAATAAAAGTTCTTTCCTATATGTTAACATTGTACCCAGCCGTCTTATATTTTGTCTTTTTCTTTCCTTGTTGCCTTATATATCCACTTTGATTACTTCTTTAACTAACAATGATTTAAAATCATTTAAAATGATTACTTTTCATTTCCAAGCATATATATGTATATATACATATATAACATATATATTAAAACATATAACATCTGTATTTTGTTGTTGACTAAGGTGTTACTATATTGTCTAACTTTTAAACTGTATTGATGTTGGTGAGGAGAATGTGATTTTTATGATATTTTACTGATAGGAATTTGCTGAGACTTTCTTTGTTGTTTTATTTATTCATTAAAATATTTACTGATATATTTGTGCCAGGCATTATATGAGAGGTTAAAGAATGAGGATGAATGTTGTGTGATTGTCAATGCTGTTCATTCTGCCTCATTATGTAGCTTAAATTTTGAGCCTTCCTATATCTATGAGCTGAGCTCCTATTTATTCTTCAAAATCTATAAATTTTAGACTGCTCTCATTTTTCCTTGTGAAAACTCATAATAATATTATAATCTTTGTTTTTAACAGTTATTTTCATTTCTGAATTTTGAGATTTTATTATATACATGTCAAAAGAAGACAAATCTGATCTGATTTCAAACTGATCAGATTCACTTAAGCAAGAGCAGAAATAAATGACTAACAGAGTATGAATTTGTTAACCACTAAAATCAAGGGAGATTCATGTGCTATAGAAATATAGATGAAGAAGAGAATAGGATTGGTTTTGGTTTGGTGGTGGTCACAAAAACTCTTTTCCCAGAAGAAGCAGTGTACATTCTGGTATTTCCCAGCAGGAGAAGGGTTATGTCCTCCATCAAGGGAAAGAGGCTAGGCCACAAAAATTATTTAAGATCAGTTGTGAAACTAAGTAGGACAAAGAATACTTGAGATTTAAAGTTTATTACTTTAGTGTACCTTATTTTACAGTAAAGCTTTTACAGAGTGTAACATTTTATGTTTTTCCTTCAAAGTGTAGCAGGAGTATGTTGGTTTTACTCTTGGGCGTAGCAAGTTCAGTTTCAAATCTGACCTTATCTTTCACCATAGCAGAAAATTAGGAGACTCATATTCAAAAGTGCCACTTCACTAAGAACGATTCAGTATTTTAACTGAATAAAGAACTGAACATACCTAGAGTTTATTACATATTCAGAAAAGCACTTTTAGTTTTATATTGTTTTATATAATTCTTTTCTATTACTATAGAATCAGAAACATATCTTAAAACTTGTCACATACAAATATATTGTGATGCCATGTGGACTGTTAAGTCAAATATGAACTTTTATCAGACTCCCATCTACTCATCACTTAGGTCCCCACATTCATTCCTTCCTCAATGTCCATATACCTCTAACTGCACAAAACTGTACAAAAACATAATGCTAAAAATTACCTGAAGAAATTGAGTCACGTAGAAATGAGGATAGTCATTCATCTTTCATGATTTTCCACCTCAAACTTTCCTCCAGTCCAGTGTTCCTTTGTCACTTTACAAGTCATGGGACTTAAAATTCGTGTCAGTAATGAGGTAGAGGTAAATCCATAACATACATTCTGCTAATATTCTAAGTGAAATAACCCAATACTCCAAAACCAAAGGCCAAATGTTCTCTATGGTATGTGGATGCTAGCATACAAAGAGGAGGGGAGGGAAGAATAGAAATTAATTTTATTAGACCAAGGGGAATGAAGGTAAGGGAGGGGGAATGAGAACCGGAAAGACAGTAGAATAAATCGGACACTGATTTCCTTTGTGTTTGTATGAATATACAATCATTGCTATTCCACAACAGGTACAACCAGAAGAATGGGAAGTTATACTCTCTATATGTATGAGATGTTCCACACCTTCTTAATCACCTTTACATTCTACTGACATGTATAATTAATAAGAACAAAAAAGAGGAAAATGTTGATATCAGAAGTTTTCCTTTGAGTAAGTGGATTCCAAATAATGAATTTCAAACTCAAATTCTTTCTTTGTCTTACAAACTACTGGGTATGCCTCACAATAGAAGTACCATTGTTAAAGGTACTTCAGCAAAAATGTCCATTTATATAGATTTATTGGAATTAGTTTATGAAAAGTAGCTTAAATGAGCTGTTCTACTAATTTAAAATATTATCAACTATATATTTGTGTGATTATTATTCATCTGGGTATTCTTTTCAAAGTATACTCATAAATCTAGAATGAACATGTTGTAATTATTCAACTCAGTAACAGAAAATAAGATAGTACTATGAATATGGTTTCAAAAGTCACAATTAAGTTATACAAACAGTTCCTCTAGGATTACACGCCCCCAAATATAATTTTAGTACATATATTTTTCTTGCTATTTTCCAAACTCATCGCATAGAATGTGCTATTTTATAGATTTGAATAATTAGGTTACTAGAAGCCTGAAGGGAGGCTGGATATTAGAGACAAGTTAACATAAAAAAAAAAAAAGATTGTCATGCACATTGGTACATTTAGGGGAAAACAAAGCATATCATTTTTCTTTTAATTCAGTAAAAATTTCAGCTTGTGTCATGTGACAACACTAAAGTAGATTCCAGTGCGATGTGCACTGTCCCTTAGGGAGCCATCCATAAGATACATTTTTTGTGCTTCATTACTGGTTCCAAAACATGAACTAGTGAAGTGTTCGTTTTAAATCAAAAACACAATATAGAAGGATATTTGCTATGAAACAAATGTATGTGAGGGAGACAATTAAAAACTTTCCTCCTCAGCCATCTGGGCTGACCTCTTGCCAAAGCAGGAAATATATGACTTATCCCTAATGTATCCCTATCTCAACTGCTAATTCGAAGCTTTCAAAAGAGTCCTTATTTTCTGGACTTTTTCCTAATTTCTGTTCTCTATTTCAACATTCCTCATTAACAAAAAGAAAAAAAAATAACAACAAAAAACCCCACAAAACTCCTTTCCCCATTTTATATTCTTTTATATTCGTGACAGTGAATATTTGTCCCTACTGACACAATGATTAGAGTATAAGGATGCATTCAGTAAAGAGGACAAATAATTAAAGTCAAATTATAAAGTATCTTTCAATCTCATAAATAGAGGTTCCAAGTTAGGAAGATCTTTTGGGTATGCTCAATGTTATCAGGGACTCAGACTGCAGTTCCTGTGAGCTTGTTATGTTATGGATAACATTTGTAATAGAGTTGTGTCAACTCAGTTAAGTTGGAATTGTATTTCCACAAATTTCTTTCCATGGAGAGTTCCTAGTTAGCAAGGGTCACAAAAGTCATTTTGTTTGTGATTTGGAAGGCAGAAATGAAGTAGCAGCCAAATTACTTTTATACTTGGAAGGTTGATACCCGGGCACCAGGTGCTATTGCACTTCACACATGTTGTCACTTATCTACTGACTAATCATTTTGGCATGGGGCAAGAACAGACTTTCAGCTGTTCCTCCACCCTATGTATCCTCAAGCTTCTCTGATTCCTGAGCCAGATGGGTATTTAGCTCCTTGATGAAGGACACCAGCTTCTACATGGCACCCACATCATGAACTTGGAAGCAGTGAGATTCCAACAGGAAACCCTATCCATCTTTGAGGATTCCAGCTCATCCTTGTTTTCTTCTAATTTACATTCAACCCCTTCTTAACTGCTTATCCTGTAGACTTTAACTCCAGCACCAGATGTAGAATTAACATAGTTAAAGAGACTGTTTAACAAGGTTTTGCAATTGTATATGCAAAGAGTCAAATATCTATTTAATATAAATATGCATATATATTTACATATATTTTACATAGTGGTCATTTCTCTGAACTCTAAACATCACTGTTTTAGCTAAAGATCATTAAAATTATAGGTACAAATGAGTCAAGAGTAGATGTGCAAGATTTCATAAACTGTATATTATGAGTTTAAATACAAGAATGAAAAAATGCAATAAATATCTGATAGTACAAGTGAGCAAAGGACACGGAGAACTAAACAGCATTGAAAACGAAGAGTAGAAGGGCTCTGTGGTGAGAAATCAGGCTCAGTAGAAAAGAAAGTATAGTGCAGGAGTTATGCACTAGGATGTTGCATCAGATTGCTTGGGTCCAAATGTCTCCGATCCTAATTGGCTTCCTTATCTTGGGTACATTATTTAGATTCTTTCAGCCTTACTCTAAGGCTGAGTAATGTTCCATTGTGTATATATACCAACGATTCTTTATCCATTCATCTGTTCAAGGGCATCTAGGTTGGTTCCAAAGTTTAGCTATTGTGAATTGAGCTGCTATAAATATTGATGTGGCTGTGTCACTGTAGTATGCTCATTTTAAATCCTTTGGGTATTAACCTAGGAGTGGGATGACTGGTTCAAATAGTGGTTCCATTCAAATTTTCTTAGGAATCTCCAGAGTGGTTGCACCAATTTGCAGTCCCACCAGCAATATATGAGTGTACCTTTTCCCCCACAACCTCACCAACTTTTGTTGCTTGTATCCTTGATCGCCATTATGACTGGAGTGAGATGAAATCAGAGTAGTTTCAATTCACATTTCTCTAGTTACTAGAGATGTTGAACATTTTTTCATATATTTGTTGATCAATTTTATTTCTTTCAATGTGAAGTGTCTGCTTAGCTCCTTTGACCATTTATTTATTGGGCTATTATTATTATTTTGGGGGTGCTAAGTTTTTTTTTCAGTTTTTTATATATCCTGGAGATTCAAGGTCCATCTGAGGCACATGTGGTAAAGAATTTTTCCCATTCTGTAGACTCTCTCTTCACATTATTGATTGTTTCCCTTACCGTGAAGGTTTTTAGTTTGATTCCATCCCATTTATTGTTTCTGGATTTTACTTCTTGCACTTTAGGAGTCTTTTTAAGAAAGTCAGTTCCTAAGCTGACATGGCAAAGGTTTGTGCTCTGTTTTTCTTCTATTAGGCACAGGGTCTCTGTTCTAGTGCCTAAGTCTTTGATCCACTTTGAGTTGATTTTTGTGAAGGGTGAGAGATAGGGCTTTAATTTCAATTGGTTACATGTGGATTTCAAGTTTTCCCAGCACCTTTGTTGAAGAGGCTATCTTTTCTCCAACGTATGTTTTTGTCACCTTTGTCTAGTATGAGATAGCTGTATTTATGTGGGTTTGTCTCTGTGTCTTCTATTCTGTACCCTTGGTCTTTGTTTTGGTGCCAATACCATGCCATTTTTGTTACTATCGTTGGGTAGTGTGGTTTAGATCTGGTATTGTGATGCTTCCTGCTTCATTTTTCTTGCAAAGGATTGATTTTTGTATTCTGGGCCTGATATTTTTCCAAATGAATTTTGCAATTGCTTATTCTATATCTATGACAAATGCCATTGAATTTTTAACAGGAATTACAGTGAATCTGTATAATGCTTTTGGTAATATGGACATTGACAATATTAATTCTGCCTATCAAAGAGCATGGGAGATTGTTCCATCTTCTAAGGTCTTCTTCAATTTCTTTCCTTAGTGTTCTGTAGTTTTCACTGTAGATGTCTTTTACTTCTTTTGTTAGATTGAGTCCGAAATATTTTATTTTTTTAGGCTATTTGAATGGGGTAGTTTTCCTAATTTATCTTTCAGTTGATTTGTCACAGATGTATAGGCACATGTTTGATTTATGGGTGTTAACTTTATATTTTGCTACTTTGCTCAATTTATTTATTAGTTCTAAAATATTTCTCGAATTTTTTGCAATTTATAAATATAGAATCATGTCATCAGCAAATAGTGATGTTTGAGTTCTTCTTTTCCTTTTTGTATTCCTTTAATTTCTTTCTTCTGTTTAATTGCTCTGGCTAGAGTTTCAAGGAGGATGTTGAATAGAAGTGGTGAAAGAGGGCATTTTTTTCTTGTTCCAGTTCTTAGAGCGAATGCTTTCACTTTTTCTCCAATTAGAATGATGTCCACCCTTGGATTGAGCATATATAACTTTTACAGTGTTGAAGTATGTTCTTATTATCCCTAGTTTTTCCAGTGTTTTGAGTATGATGGGGTGCTATAATTTCCAAATGTTCTCTCTGCATCTATTGAGATAATCTTATGGTTCTTTCCTTTAAGTGTATTGGTGTGATGAATTATTTATTGATTTCCATATGAACCAACCTTACATCTCTGGGATGAACTCCACTTGATCTCGGTGCACTATCTTTTTAATATATTTTTATATGCAATTCCCAGAATTTTTGCATCTATGTTCATCAGGGATATTGACCTGAAATTTTTTTCCTTGATGTCTTTGTCTGGTTTTGGTATCAGGGAGATATTAGCCTCATAGAATGAGTGTGGAAGGGTTCTCTCCTTTTCTATTTAAGTGAATAATTTGAGGAGTGTTAGAGTTATTTATTGTTTGAATGTCTTGAAGAACTTGACTGAGAATCCATGTGGTCCTGGGATTTTCTTAGTTGGTAGGCTTTTACTGCCATCTTACATTTTATTGCTTGAGATTTATCTGTTCAAATAGTGCATGTTGTCCTGGTTCGGTTTGGGTAGGTCACATGTCTCTAGAAATTTTTTGATGTCTTCAAGATTTTCTATTTTATTAGAGTATAAATTTTCAAATTAGTTTCTAATTTTCTTCTGTATTTCAGTAGTCTCCATCATGATATTTACTTTTTTATCATAAATTTTAGTAATTTGAATTTCTCTCTTTTCTTTGTTAGCCTGCTTAGGATTTATCAATTTTATTTATTTTTTTCAAGGAATCAACTTTGTTTTGTCAATTTTTTGAATTGTTTCTTTTGTTTCAATTTTATTGATTTCAGCCCTGATTTTAATTATTTCCAGTCTTCTCTGGCTTTTAGTGTTGATTTGTTCTTCTTCTAGGGCTTTGAGATGTAATGTTAGGTGTTTTATTTGTTGACTTTCTATCCTTTTAATTAATGATCTCACTGTAATGAACTTTCCTCTTAGCACTGCCTTTATAGTTTCCCAGAGATTTTGATATGTTGTATTACTATTCTGGTTTACCTCTAAGTATTTTTTATTTCATCCCTGATATCTTCTGTTATGCATTCATAATTTAATAGCATATTATTTATTCTCCAGTTATTAGAGTTGCTTCTAATTTTTTATTCTGTCATTGATTTCTAATTTAATTCCATTCTTACCTGATAGATGCAGGGCATTATCTCTATTTTGTTGTATTTGCTAAGAGTTTCTTTACACATAAGATATGGTCTATTTTATAAAATGATCCATGTGCTGCCGAGAAGAAAGTATACTTGCTCATTAATGGATGAAATATTCTATGTTGGATAAGTCTAAATTATTGATTATATCATTTAGTTCTAGAGTTTCCTTTTTTTGCTTTTGTTTGGAAGATTTATTCAGTAGCAAGAGAGATGTGTTTATGTCACCAGTATTAATGTGTTGTGGTCTATTTGAGTCTTGAAGTTAAGAGGGATTTGTTTGATGTACGTAGATGCTCCATTGCTTGGAGCATAAATATGTATGACTTTATGTCTTGCTGATGTATAATTCCCTTAAGCAATATGAAATGTCCCTCTTTGTCCCTTCTGATTAAATTTAGCTTGAAGTCCACTTTATTTGATATGAGGATAGAAACCCCTGCTTGTTTACATGTTCCAAGTGAGTGATATGTTTTTTCCTGTCCTTTCACCTTCATTCCGTGAATGTTTTTGAGTATGAGGTGAGACTATTGGAGACAGCATATTGTTGGGTCTTATTTTTTAATCCAATCTGCCAGTCTATGTCTTTTGATTGATGATTTTATGCCATAAGGTTCAAGATCATTATTGAGATATGATTTGTGTTCCCAGTCACTTTGGTTTATTTCTAGTTTTTAATTTGAATTAGTTTCTCCTTTGATTGACTATTCCTTTAGTGAAGTTCTTCCCTTTGCTGGTTGTCACTTTTTTTAAAATTTAATCTTCATGGAACATTTTCTTGAGAATATTCTGAAGTGCAGGCTTTCTGGTTGCAAATTCTTTTAATTTTTGTTAATCAGGGAATTTTTTAATTTCATCCTCAAATCTGAAACTTCTTTTTGCTGGATTCTTGTTTGGCATGCATATATTTTCACAGCTTGGTATATGTTATTTCAGGAACTCCTAACTTTGAGTGTCTGGGTTGAGAAATCAGCTGAGATCTGTATTGATTTTCCCCTATAAGCAATTTGATATTTGTATTTTGTGGCCTTTAAAGTTCTATACTTATTCTGTATGCTAGAAATTTTCATTATAATGTGCCTTGATGTGTGTCTGTTATAATCTTGCACATTTGGGATCCTGTATGACCCTTATATTTGATTTTCCATTTCACTCTTTAGACTTAGTAAATTTTCTGATATTATTTCATTGAAAACATTGTGCATTCTTTTGGTTTGTATTGTTGCATTTTGATTTATCCCAATAAATCTTAAATTTGGTCTTTTCATATTATCCCATAATTCTTTGAAGTTCTCTTCATGGTTTCTTACCATCTTCTCTGTGTGGTCAACTTTATTTTCAGGACTATAGATTTTGTCTTCATTGTCTGAGGTTATGTCTTCCAAGTGGTTCAGTCCTTCGGTGATACTTTCTATTGAATTCTTAATTTGGTTTCTTTCCTTTATTTCAAGGATTTCTGTTTGTTGTTTTCAGAATCTCTACCTCTTTATTGAAGTGATCTTTTGTGTTTTTTTTCAGAATCTCTGTCTATTTATTGAAGTGATCTTTTGCTACCTATTTTTGCTCTCTTATATCATCCTTTACTTCACAGGTCATCAAAGAGCCTGCATAAGCCTAAACCCTGCCTCCAGTAATATTTCTTTGACATTTATTTCACTGTGGTCTTGATGGATTCTGTTATTGGAATATCTTGGTGTTCGGGGTGATTTGTTATCTTGCTTTTTCACGTTGTTTGTGTGTCTCCCCACCTAACTGTATGGATATGAGGAAGTAGATTTTCTACCCTGTGGATTTATAGTGTCCCTGAAGGTTTCCAGTACCTCGTTGTTTAGAGGGAAACAAATAATAATAACCAATGCAAACGATTTACAGCATTAAACCAGATATTTCCTACTGTGACATCTACAATATTAATTACAACAATAAAAAGAAATATTATGATCTGTTATTACCTATAATAAAAACAGCAAGTTTGCAAAAGGTTTTACATTTTCAAATGGTGGACAGGAAGAGAACAGAAATCATATAGGATGCGATGATTATGAAGGAGAAGGAGAGAAGACAGAAGTAAAAGTCTAAAGGAATAGTCAAAGAGAGAACAATAAATTTTGGCTGTTAGGAGAAAAAAAGAGAGAATCAAGGAAAACAGGTAGGTGAAAAAAATATAAAGCAAAAATTTTAAAAATTAAAAATAAAAGAATACAAAACAAAACTAAAATATACTAATTGAACGTCCTAGTTCACAAAAAAACTAATCCATGTAAAAAGCTGGTTTCACAAATTCTAGAGATGAGAAGTAAAAAAAAAGGAAATGTATAAATGTCCATGTACCATTAAGGTCCCAATTAAATAGTGAAAAAGAACTAAAAAGAAAACAAATCTTTTTTTTTTTTTTTGGGTGCTGGGGATCGAACCCAGGGCCTTGTGCTTACAAGGCAAGCACTCTACCGACTGAACCATCTCCCCAGCCCCAAGAAAACAAATCTTGATGAAAAGTTAAATAATACTTTCTTTTGGATTTCAAAATATTCTTAGTTTCTCTTCTCAGCAGTTTCAGGTGGGTCTTCTGGAGTGTGATGCTCCACACTTTGGATTGATGAAAAGAGAGAGAGGTAATCTTGTGGAAGGAATTCCTGAAAGAAGGGTTTAGGCTTATGCAGGCTCTAGGCTCTTTGCTGAATGCTAACTTGTCTGGAGATTTTAAATCAGTGCAACTCCAGAACCCAGTATTTGCTCATCCACACTGGAAGACTGTACCCTAGGAATCTCCCCTGGGTTCCACTCATGTGGTTGGGGAGTTAAGCCTTAGTCCCCTACATCACCTGAAGACCCCACATTTCCTGTTCTCAGGTTCAGTCTCCAAACAATTTCTACCTTTCTCACCTTTCAAAGTTCCCAGCCAAATGTGTCTCTCCCAGTTGGTCCTGCAAACCATCAATCAGATTGGAGGGGAAGTGGTAGAGCAAGGTGGATTTTCACAATCAGTTGTCCCCTGTGAAAAACTCTCTCCATGTTTGATTTTCTTCTGGTCATGGAAGCACACTCTATTTTATGCAGTATGTATTTACTGAGCCTATATTTCTGACCAAAGTTGGGTTTGCCAGGAATTGGCTTCCTCAGTCCACAGCCCCCATGTGTCAGCTGCAACATTGTTCCTTCCTTTGTCCTTATCATGCTATATGGAGAGACAGCATCTTCTTTCCCCATGCATGGATAGCACATAGTGAGTCCTTCAGGTTTGTTGAGCATATCCTTGATCTTCAAATGATCTGTTCCCACACACGTCTGGGAACTCCCCAAAATGCAGGTTACTTTAATTCCCTTATCCCCCTACTAGGGACCTCTCTGGCTGGAGCTCAGCCTGGATATGGCAGTGGCTGTGCCACTGAGCATTTTTCCTTATTTTATTATATCCCAACTCCTGTGTCCCTGGTCTGCTGTGAATATCCAGTTTTAGGTTCCAGTAAAGTCCCTTCCCTCTGATTTTTTTGTTCATCCGCGTTGCAGAGAAGCTGCCTGTCTGCTTTCTTGGTTTCATGCTATGAAGCAGCCAGGAATGCAACCTCCTCTATTCTGCCATCTTGAATCCCATCCAGTTTTCTCATTTTAAATATGGAGATAATAAAAGAAGTTCATTAGATCATAATGAAGATTATATGGCATAGTATGCATGATAATAAAGAAAATATTCAATACGTGATAACTGTAACAATTGATGAAGTGACAAATGATGACGATGATGAAGAGGAGGATGATGATAGTGATAATAACAACTCTCTGTAATTATGTTAATTTGAACAACCCTGAATAGTAAGGATGTGAAGGGTGGTCCCAATGTTAAAAAAATCTAATTTAAGAAAAAAAACACATCATTTCAGTAGGAATTAAACATTTAGAATATAAATTAGCTATTTTGTTTTTAAATTATGTTTTAGAACATTCATTATTTTAGGCTGTGTTATTGACTAGGAAGAAAATAGAGTAATGATTATATTAGCCTGCTTTCTGGTACTGTGACAAATGCCAGATATAATCAACTTAAAAGGTGTTCAAAAGGTTTATTTTGGCTTACTGTTTCAGGATTCATCCATGGTAACTGAGCCCTGTTGCTTTGGGCTTGTGGCAATATGTATATCATGGATGGAGTGTATGGTGGAGAAAATCTGTTAACCTCATGTTGGACAAGAAGCAAAGAGACTTGAAGTGAATGATGTCCCAATATACTCAATATACTCTTCAAGGGCACACCTCCCATGACCTGATTTCCTACAAATAGGCCTACTTCCTAAAGGTTACACCATCTCTCAATAGCACCATAGTGTTGGAACCAACCCTTCAGTGCATGGACATTTGGGGAACATTTCAGATCCAAACTATAGCATCAATTTAGCCTAAAACAATGTAATATTTTTAAAAAACCAACAATCCAAGTTGAGTATGTATAGTTACAGAGGTTAGACAAAAGGACATTTTGGAACTTAAATGTAGGTATCCGATAATGGGAAAATAAACATTGTTTAATGTTGAACATTGACCAGATAAGTTACATTTTAATGATTGACATTTTCCTGGAATATAACACATTTCACAACAGATACTTGCTTCTTGCATTTTAGAAATAGACAGGAAATAAAATATATAAAATTCAGAAGCAAAGGGTAACAAACTTTATGTTAGTGGTTTTTGGCTCAAGACCCGTCCCTGGTACTTGCTACTACCAACACTGAATGGGTCACTTAGCATTTCCAGGCCACCATTTACTCAGCTGAAGAGAAAAGGGGATAACAATAGCTTATTCACAAGGTTGTTGAGAGGATTATATGAGCAAATGTATGTAAATAGCTAGCACTGTAATTATGTAAACATCAAAGTTAAATTAATATTGTCTACCTATGTTTCTCCCACAGGCTGTTGCTGCTGAGATGAACCTCTATAGCTAGACTTTCCTTAGCAGGAGGCATAACAAATGAATCCACGATGTAATTTTAAAACATTGGAAGCACAAATACAAGAAAGTTGCTTTATCCAAATGCAGAGAAACCAAAAGGGGCCTTGAACATTTATTTATTTTTAAAGAGACAATGGATCTGTGATAAGTGTTCCTTACATGCAGTCCCAAGTCACCCCTGGGATAAATACATGACACTTGACTTGGCTTAGGAATATGGAATATTTTCAGATAAAAAAGGTCTCCCTTTGAAATGAAACTGATCCTAAGGGATTCAGAATTTCAACTATAGTATTAATAGCATTATGTAGCAACAAGTGAAGGAAAATGGGGGTTGCAGAAAGAATATAGAACTATCATGCTTGGATAACTGTGGGATAGAAAAGATAGTGGTATAGATTAAATCTCACTCTAGGAACTTGGAAGGTGATATCTTCTGTCTGAATTGTAACAGTAGGGTATAAGTAGCTGATGCCATTTCCTAGGCTTTTGAAGATAATAGTCTGTCTTTAACTATATTTAAATTTCAGTGAAGATAAATGCTCTATCACTATTGTAAGTAGGAATCCATTTGGTGCATAGAGTAAGCTCCTTTGAGGCTTTACTTACACAATGAATGTGCATATACATGACCAGTGTAACTCCACATCATATACAACCACAAGAATTGGAAGAAGTTATACTCCATGTATGTATAATATGCATAATGTCAATACTCTACTGTCATATGTATCTAAAAAGGACAAAAAAGTGTAATTAGGAGTATACTAGATAAAAGCAAAGGAATTTAGTTACAGGTATAATAAACAAATCATCAGATTTTAGGGAGAAGTTATTGGTGGGTTGTCTCTTCATTTCCTGCATTTGTTCTCAATTTCTCTTTTAATTTTTTTTTTTTAAATCAAGCACTACTTAGGAGTCCGTAGTTCAATATCCAAGTATTCAGGGGTTTCCTAGAGAAATTTTGTTGCACATTAGTGTAGATTATTTCTACACTGTATTGATGTTTTCTTCATTACATCTAATTTGTTATTAAATCTTTTCAGTTATTTTTACCATGAGATATTGTTTTAGTCAGCTTTTCATTGCTGTGACTGAAATACCTGACAGGAACAATGTAGAACCTGACTTGGTGATGCATGCCTGTAATCCAAGTGGCTTGGGAGGTTGAGGCAGGAGGATTCCAAGTTCAAAACCAGCCTTAGCTATTTAGTGAGACCCTAAGCAATTTAGTGAGATCCTGTTTCAAAATTAAAAAATAAAAATAAAAAATAAAAAAGAACAAGAAAAGGACCCAGGATGTGAATTAGTGGTTAAATATCCATGGGTTCAATCCCTGGCTTTAAAAGAAAGAAAGAAAGAAAGAAAGAAAGAAAGAAAGAAAGAAAGAAAGAAAGAATAACTTAGAGGAAGGAAATTACATCTTGGGCTTATTTTTCAGAGGTTTCAATTCATGGCTGAATCCACTACCCTGCACCATAGTGACACAGGCACATCATGGGGAAAGGGCCCAGCAGAGGAAAGCTGAACAACTCATGGTTGGGTCAGAAAACACACAAACACAGTTACCATCCAGTCAGTCCATTCAAATTAGGATAGACTGGTTAGTGTGTATCTATTATAATCCAAGTATTTCACCTCCAAACTTTCCTGTCTTAACATGGGAGCTTTGGGGGGACACCTCAGACACAACAGATACAGAATATTTTAGTCTTACAAGTTCCATTTTGTACTTCTTATAGTTTTAGTTTCTTTACCGAGATTTCCTATTTATGTCCTTATCATGTTTAAATTTTCCTTTAAGCTTTGAACAAATTCATAATACCTAATTTGAAGTCCTTATCTACTAAATCAATCATCTTTATCATTTCTGGGTCAATTTCTTTGAATTAATTCTTTGTTATGTGCCACATTTTTTCTGCAATTTTATAAATTTTATTATTATAAGTAGAAAATGATGGTCATCATAATGTTGAGTGTACAGATTTTATCACTTTTATAATGGAATGCTAAACTTTGTTTTGGCAGGAATATAACTTGCAGATCACCTCTACACTTTTGAGACCTATTTTTAGGATTTGTTAAAGTGACTGTAGGATAGCCTTTACTATAAGATTAGATTAGCTCTGCTCATAGATTGTGACCTTTTGAGGTCTCTGTTGAACTCCTGTGGTGTTTAAAATATATCCCCATTTATAATGATCACAAATGAACTATTTCCAAGTTCTTTAGCAATTCTAATGGTAATTGCTTACCTGAAAGATCCCTAATACTTATGTTTTCTCAAATATCTGTTCTTTCCTAAGTTGATATTCTTCTTCAGTCTTGAGGATTCCCACTGAGTGCATGCAGTAGCATAACTTAAGTATTTAACCAAAGTAAAAACTAAAAGGAAAAAATGACCAAAAGCTCAAGGGGTCTCCTGTTGAAATTTCTACAGCTGTTTCTGTGAATAGCTCTCTCTGACGATCTGCTTTGAAATTCCAGATACTTCAATATCTCTTGTCAGGTCTGTAAGATCACTTTGCACTTTTGAGGTGCCCCATTCCTTTGCTGTCATCTAGAAAGGGCTTAAAGACAGAAATTTGGGCATATCATGAAGTTCACTTTATTGTCTTTCTTTCAAGGATCACTTTCCTTTGCCTCTCTCATGAAACATCTATATAAAAGTTATTTCATAAATTCCTTTCAGTTTCACAATTGTTTATTGTGGCGGGCAAGACCCGGGGCCCAGGGTTACGCCACATGCATCCAAGATGGCGACTGGCAGAGAGCCAAAGGGCGTGCTGAATGCGCCTTGAGAAAAACAGGAAGCATTTACCATTGACTGTATGATAATTAGTTCAGCCGCTTAGCACGTGGACAGATATATCTTACATGTATGCTTGAGCTCGTGATTGCTTGACCTTTAATAGGATTGGATGGACATATCTGGTTACAATTGCTTATGCATGAGACTGCTTATATATTGAGGGTGTTATCTGAATAAAGCAGAAGCTGCTTCATGAACTTCTGAAGAGTACGTGTTGTTTGTCCCGCTGGTCAGCGGCAAGCGGCAAGTGGCGGCAAGCAGCAAGTGGTGGCCCCAATGGGGAGCGGTGAGTGCTCAGGTAAGTAAAAGACAGTTTTGCTAGCATAATTAACGAGAAGGTTTCCCTATTTGAGGAAACAGTTGCCTTAAGGTTTTAACAGAAGATTCCCCTAGTGAGGGAATGTAATGAACGTAATGAATGTAATGTAATGGCTCCCAAGAGACAGAGAAGGATGTCCTGTAGTAAACGAATATGTGTAAGGTGTTATTTGTGTTACCTTTTCTTGGTTCGTTTCTGTTTGTTGTTGTTGTGGCGATATGGACATTAGTTCGTTTCTGTCTGACTTCCAAAACACCAAAATTTCAAGAACAGTTAAGAGAAGGGGAAAAGATACTAGAAACTGTAAAAGAAAAACAATCAAGTTGAGTTTCTGAAAGAGAAAGTAGATGTTCAGACCTCTGTGCCTCCACCAGAGCAGTATTAACTCCAGAGATTGGAGTACAACCAATACCAACTTCAGTTGTCCGCCCATTACATAAAGGAACAGTGGGACTAGTTCTGGGGAGGAGTTCTTCTGCTTTAAAAGGATTAAATATTGTCCCTGGAGTTATAGACCCTGATTTTACAGGAGAAATAAAAATCCTTGCTTCTTCACCAAGAGGTGTAGCAATAATAGCTCAGGGTGATCACATAGCACAATTGTTGGTCTTACCCAGCTGCCATGATCAATATCCATCAAAGAATATTATTAGGGGAAATAAAGGATTAGGTTCTACTGG
This sequence comes from Sciurus carolinensis, assembly GCF_902686445.1. Lineage (NCBI taxonomy): Eukaryota > Metazoa > Chordata > Mammalia > Rodentia > Sciuridae > Sciurus > Sciurus carolinensis. The sequence continues at coordinate 75,346,770 of NC_062232.1, read as the reverse complement.
CCAAAATATGGTCATGTTAACATTGGATTTAAAAGATAGACCTATGACAAAGTGATAGAAGGCAAAAGTTTTGAGGACTTATTAGATACTGGGGCTGACAAAAGTATTATCAAAACTACAGAATGGCCCAAAGCCTGGCCACTTCAACAGGCAGATCAGACTTTAAGGGGATTGGGTATGGCTTCCAATCCTAACAGAAGCACAGCCATATTAAAATGGAAGGTGGTTAACCAGGAGTTATGTTCTGATACTGACCCACGTAATGCAGTTGTGGGCAGTCCTCAATGGAATCTAAATATGCTGACAGGCAAAGGACCATATGAAGGGCAAGGTAATCAGATTAATTTCCACCCCAGTGTGTATCAACAAATTAACCCTCAACTTTTAATCTATCATTATATGGATGATATTTTGCTAGCTCATAAGGAAAAACCTGTCTTAGAGCAATGTTATAATTCCTTACTAAAGTCACTGGAAAGATGGGACTTACATATTGCCATTGATAAAGTACAAATGACAGACAACAAAAACTTCCTGGGATCTATCATAAATGCAACTATGGTTAAACCCATAAAAATTAATGTTCGGGTGGACAAACTTAGAACTTTAAATGATTTTCAAAAACTTTTGGGTGATATTAATTAGATTAGACCTTACCTTCATTTACCCACCTCAAGTTTGGGCCCCCTGTTTGATATTCTTAAAGGTGATTCTGACCCCCTTTCTAAGCGGGTGCTTACCCCTAAGGCTCGAACAGCTCTCAAGCTTGTTGAAACAACTATGGAAAAGGTTCATCTTGATTGTATTGACCTAGCTAAGCCTTTATCATTCATTGTCTTGGCCACAAATAAGTTACCCACAGGAGTGTTTTGGCAAAAGGGTCCTATTCTGTGGGTTCACATGAATTATGCCCCTAACAAGGTCTTATCCTTGTTTACTGAATCAGTGGCAGAACTAATCCTTAAGGTGTTAAAAGTATCCCTTTCCACCTTTGGTATTCAACATGTCACAGGAATTCCCTATAATCTTACTGGACAAAGCATTGTTAAGCATACCCATTTAATGCTTAAAAACATGCTTCATAAACAAAAAGGGGGAATAGGGGCATCATACAGATCCCCAAAAGACAAATTATCTGTTGCCTTGTTCATCTTAAATTTTTTAAATCTCGATTCTGAGGGCCGATGGGCTGCTGACTGTCATTCAGAGCCTAATAAAAAACATCTACCTCAAGTGCTCTGGAAGGACATTCTATTGGGACAATGGAAAGGCCCAGATCCGGAATTAATCTGGACCTGAGGGTCTGTTTGTGTTTTCCCACAGGATGCACAATCGCCAATTTGGGTGCCGGAGAGATTGGTTAAGGCCTCAACAGAGACCCCAAAACAGGAAGAAAATGAGGAGGCTTCCTCCGCTGATGGTGTTGGCGATTTCTCACCAAGTTAATGGAGGAGACTCGCGTGAACTATGGGGGATAGTAAAGACGTGGCCCTATCCTGTACCCCTTACCAACTCTTCTATTCTATATCCTCCTATTTTTACAACAATTGGCCACATTTCTCCAGTCTGCTGTTCAATGGGGAAAAGAATGGTTTGGGTTTTTGTCCAGGGGAGGTGTATTGTGTGTTGTATCTGTTCTGTGCATATAGTGTTTACACAAAATGCGTATACATCGGTGCAGAGAAACAGTCATTATTCGCCAAGCTCTCATCGCAATTGATGCTGGCTCATCCCCCAAGTCTGGTTAAATATGCTGGACTGGTAGTCAAAGACGGGTAAGATTCATGGGGAGCTCATACTGACCTAAGACAGGAAATGAGGGCTAGAGCCTCATTGTCCAATGACAGGTAAGGATGTTGCTCTTCCGTGGACAACCTAAGACAGGCACGGTCTCTTTTATAAACAGAAAGGGGGAAATGTGGCGGACGAGACCCGGGGCCCAGGGTTACGCCACATGCATCCAAGATGGCGACTGGCAGAAAGCCAAAGGGCGTGCTGAATGCGCCTTGAGAAAAACAGGAAGCGTTTACCATTGGCTGTATGATAATTAGTTCAGTCGCTTAGCGCGTGGACAGATATATCTTACATGTATGCTTGAGCTCGTGATCACTTGACCTTCAGTAGGATTGGATGGACATATCTGGTTACAATTGCTTATGCATGAGACTGCTTATATATTGAGGGTGTTATCCAAATAAAGCAGAAGCTGCTTCATGAACTTCTGAAGAGTACGTGTTGTTTGTCCCGCTGGTCGGCGGCAAGCGGCAGTTTATGGTGGAAAGGGTATTTCAGATCTAGTTACCCCATCACGACCAGAATCAGAAGTGAGACTCATTCCTCAGAATAAATATTTAAAGTCCAGTGCTAATGTGATAATTTTTAATAAGTGAGGAAAATGTGGATTCTGCAAAAAGAAATTTTGTGACAACTATGTTGCCATCTGGTAAAAAGTTGTGTTGTATCCCTATCACAGATCTTATACAGAAGTAAATTCCAGATGGTTAAAATTTAAAAGATTTAAAAGTAGAAAATTAAAGAATAAATATATCTCATATTGGGAAATTATTTTCTCTTTAAAAATTAGTTTACTATGGAAAATTTAAATATGCACAAAAATAGAGAAGTTAGTATAATGAACCACTGTGTGTCTATATCTCAACTTCAATAATTTGTAACTCATAGCCAATCTTTTTTCAGTTATATGCACCAACATTCAACTTCCATTATGCCCCTCCCCACTCCTGGAGGGAGTCATTTTGAATCGAATTCAAATACCATATGATTTAATTCACAAATATAGGTGTCTATATGTAACTGATAAGGACTAATTAAATTCATCTCCTCATTATCATAATTTTTCTTTCATTTTCTCATCTTTACAATATATTTTTTTTATATCAGGATCTAAATTTCTCTCTCATGCTTATAGGTTTTTCCTCCCTATTTTTTACTTTTGGAATTTATCTGTTTAAGCAACTAAGTAATTTGTCTTATAAAGTATTTTCCCTCATTCAGGAATTCGTTGATTGTATTTCCATTATGTCACATAACAATTATTTTGTCTTGTATTTCCTAAACATGTTGATATTCTTATTCTATCATTCCTCCAATTTTTACTTGGAAAACTTACATGAAGAAATGTTTTCCTTATCAAGTATTTGTTAAAGCTGAGGTACTGCTTGTATTACAGATGTGGGATAAATGGTTGCCCTCTCCACCTTGATCAGGCCTCAGAACAGATTGGTTCCTTACTATGCTCCAAAGGTGATCAATAATATGGTTTTACTATCATTACAAACTTATACATTTTAATATATTGTTACCCTTGATGTTTCAATTGTACCATATTTATATAGCTAGAGCCCCTTCATATTGGCCTGCGTCATTTTGTCATGACCTAATAATGTTTAAGTTTCCCTTCTTCACTATTATGAGAATATGTTTTAATATAATTTTCTACAGTTCTTATAGTAGACTTTAGATTAGTCATTTTTGTACGGACCATGCTTCTGTGAGTAGAAAATGATATTTAGATACTACAATCTGTGAGATGTGGGTTAATGTTTCTAGGAATTTTTGCAATGGATAGAGCAAAGGCATAAGCATCACTTAAAATGAAATAAATAATGGCATTCTTATGAACATATTGATTAATTTAATTCAAACTTAGAATCACAGTATTTTTGTTTGTTTCCTTTAATTATATTTTTGTGTCTCTTCTTCCCTTTAGCCAAAAATCCTGATGACATTACTTATTCACTTTAGCCTTTGACATCTAACATCTTCAGAATAACAGTGTCAACATTGTTACTAGCAATAGGATTACTAAAATATAAAATTTATTTTCAATTACATTTTTTGTTAAGATAAAACTTATAAAGTCAAAGTAATATATTTTAAATTTACTATTATTGGTTCCTCTCTGTGTATTTAAACTCCAATCTCAATAAACAGTTTGGCTCATTTTTATTTTGATATTTAGTATTTATTTTTCACTTGTGATTACATTGTGTTTTATAACTATGCAAAATAGATTCCATGCTCCCTAAATCAAATTTACAACAATAAGCATAGTCAAAGAATTGTAGTATCCATCTTTGTCCTCTCTAAACAACCATTTCCTCCTTCCATTTTTCTATAAGAAAAAATATGCATAATAGTTACATTTATAACATTTTTACTTCCTTTTAATAATGTAATATGCATATGCATAAAAGTTCACATTCCCTTATATTTGATATACAAGAGCATAACATCTTTTCTACTTTCTTTTGTTTACTTAATAGTATTTCTTGGAGCTCACTGTATACCTGCATAGATAATTCTTATTCATTTTTGCAGTAACATAATAATCCATTTTGTGGATGAATAGTTTACTCAATCAAACCACTGTAGATCAACATTTGATTTGTTTATGGTATTTTTCCATTAAAAATAGTGCAGTAAAATCCCAATGATGTACCTTACAGAAATAGAGCAAGCAATTATGAAATTCATCTGGAAGAATAAAAAACCCAGAATAGCTAAAGCAATCCTTAGCAGAAAGAGTGAAGCAGGGGATATTGCAATACCAGATCTTCAACTCTACTACAAAGCAATAGTAACAAAAACGGCATGGTATTGGTACCAAAATAGATAGGTAGATCAATGGTACAGAATAGAGGACATGGACACAAACCCAAATACATACAATTTTCTCATACTAGACAAAGGTGCCAAAAATATGCAATGGAGAAAAGATAGCCTCTTCAATAAATGGTGCTAGGAAAACTGGAAATCCATATGCAACAGAATGAAATTAAACCCCTATCTCTCACCTGCACAAAACTCAACTCAAAATGGATCAAGGATCTCGGAATCAGACCAGAGACCCTTCAACTTATAGAAGAAATAGTAGGTCCAAATCTTCAGTATGTGAGCTTAGGATCATACTTCCTTAACAGGACTCCCATAGCACTAGAAATAAAAGCAAGAATCAATGACTGGGATAGATTCAAACTAAATAGCTTTCTCTCAGCAAAGGAAACTATCAGTAATGTGAAGAGAGAGCCTACAGAGTGGGAGAAAATCTTTGCCACTCATACTTCAGGTACAGTACTAATTTCCAGAATATATAAAGAACTCAAAAAACTCTACACCAAGAATACTAATAATCCAATCAGCAAATGGGCTAAGGAAATGAACAGACACTTCACAGAAGAAGATCTATAAGCAATCAACAGATATATGAAAACATGTTCAACATCTCTAGTAATAAGAGAAATGCAAATTAAAACTACCCTAAGATTCCATTTCACCTGAATTAGAATGGTGATTATCAAGAACACAAGCAACAATAGGTGGTGGCGAGGATGTGGGGAAAAAGGTGCACTCATACATTGCTGGTGGGGTTGCAAGTTAGTGCAGCCACTCTGGAAAGCAGTATGGAGATTCCTCAGAAAGCTTGGAATGGAACCACCATTTAACCCAACTATCCCACTCCTTGAACTATACCCAAAGGACTTAAAATCAGCATACTACAGGTATACAGCCACATCAATATTCATAGCTGTGCAATTCACAATAGCCAGATTGTGGAACCAACCTAGATGTCCTTCTATTGATGAATGGATAAAGAAACTGTGGTATATATATACAATGGAATATTACTCAGCCATAAAGAATGATAAAATTATGGAATTTGCAGGCAAATGGATGAAACTGGAGAATATCATGTTAAGTGAGATAAGCCAATCTCAAAAACCAAAGGACGAATGATCTCACTGATAAGCGGATGATGACACATAATGGGGGGTGTGAGGGGTTAGTATTAGAGTTAGGTTTAGGGTTAGGGTTATGGAGGGGACAAGAATGGAGGAAGGAAGGACTGTGTAGAGGGAAAAGAGGGGTGGGAGGGGTGGGATGGAAGGGAAAAAATAACAGAATGAATCAAACAACATTACCCTATGTAAATTTATGATTACACAAATGGTATGCCTTACTCCATGTACAAACAGAGAAACAACATGTATCCCATTTGTTTACAATATAAAAAAGAATTAATATCAATCCTCTAACTCTTCCTAAAAATTAAGGTAGAGAGAAAACTTCAAACTTTACAAGATCTGACACCAAAACCAATTAAGAATGCTGTGAGAAAAGAAAATTAAAAGATGAAAATATTCTCAACAAAACACTAGGAAACTGAATTCACCAACACATTAAAAGAATCATTGACCATGATCAATTGATATTTCTCCTTGGAATTCAAGAATACTTCAATATAAATAAATCAATAGGTGTAGTACACTATACTCACAAAATGAAGGATAAAAACAGAGGGTCATTTCAAAACATGATGGACACATTTTCATAAGAACTCTCAACATATTAGGTATAGATGAAATGTAACTCAAGATTTAAGGCCATATATGGCTAATTCTTATGTGTTCCTAACTTCATACTTAACAGTGAAAAGTTGAAAGTTTTATCTCAAAGATATAGGTAAAGGATGCCCACTCTCACCACTTATTTTCAATATGGCTTCTGAAATCCTACCAAGAGCAATTGGATATGAGACTGAAATTAAAGGGACCCTAATAGGAAAAGTAAAAGTAAAATCTTCTCTATTTGCTGGTGATATGCTTGTTTATCTATTTAACATGATTTACATATATATATATATATATATGTAATATATATATATATATATTAATATATGTTAATATATCGTATGTAACATACTTGTATTAACACACACATACACACACACACAAAACCCCCCAAATTCCACCAAAATTGTTAGAATAAATGAAATCAGTAAAATTTCAGTATATAAAACCAACTTATAAATTCTATAGTTTTTCTATACACTTATAACAAAACTGTCAGAATAGAAATTAAGAAAACAAACTCAGTTATGATAGTAACAAAATAGTATTTGTGTGTAAATTTAACTAAGAAATTCAAAGACCTGTGTATTGAGAACTATATAAAGCCAAAGAAAGACATTGAAGAAAACATAAAATACTGGAAGGATATCCCATATTTTTGGAAGAATTAGTATTGTTAAAGTATTCATACTAAACCAACAATCTACACTTTCAGTTCAATCCTTACCAAATTCTAATATCAGTTTACAAAGAATTAGAAAAAAAAATTGTAAAATTTATATGGAACCACAAAATGACTAAATAGCCAAAATAACAGTAATCTAAAAGAAAGCTGGATGTATCATACACTCAGATTTTAAAATATATCATAATGCTATTACAAACAAAATAGCATAATAATGTTATAAAATAGATACATTGACTAACAGAACAGGTTAGCATCTAGAGATAAGCCAGTGCATTTATGGTCCAATGGCTTTGTGACAATGGTGTCAAGAACACACAATGAGGAAAAGACAGTATTTTCAATAAGTTAGGTTGATTGTTGTTCACATGCACAGGAATGACATCAGACTCTTCTCTTATACCATATAGCGAAATCAACTTAAAATGTATTAAGGACTTAAATATAAGCCCTAAAATCGCAAACCTATTAGCAAAAAGGGGGAAAAGCCCAATGATGTTGATCTAGGCAATGATATTCTAGAATATGACCCTGAAAGAATGTGGTTAACAAAAGCAAAAATAGATAAGTGGGATTACATCAAACTGTAAAATTCTTCACAGTAAAAGCAACAATTAACATGATGAGACAACATGCAATAGGAAAAAAGTGTTTTCAAATCATATATTTGATAAGGGGTTAATATGAAAAACATATTTAAAAAATAAAACTTCAACTCAGGGGCAAGAGTACAAATAACCCAATTTTTTAAAAAAAATGGATAAAATCCCAAAAGACAAATCTTAAAGAAGATGTACAACACGTACATGAAAAAATACTCAGCATCACAAATATTAAAGAAATGTAAATTAAACTTATGATATGGTTTCCCCTCACACCCATCATAAAGGCTATATTCAAAATATGACAGATAACAAATGTGGGTGAGAATACAGGGTATTTCTTGCACTGTTGGTGGAAATTTGAATTGCTACAGTTTTTATGTAAAATGACATAAAGCTTCCTCAAACTCAAGAAATGGAATTATCATTCAGCAAAGTCACTTCTGGGTATTTACTCCAACAAATTGAATCAATATATGGAAGGTGTATGTGCACTCCTATGTTTATTGCAGCATTATTCACAATGGACAAGATGTGGAATCCACCTAATACAATGAAATACAATGCAATAAAATTTCAAATTGTATATGTAGAATCAATACAAGTATATCTATATCTATATATATATATATATATATATAGAATATCTGCATATTTCCACACTTTCCATATATATTTGACACACAGCGGATGACAAGAATGAGTCTCACAAGTGACTATGTGAGTGGTAACAATATACCTAATATACAGTGGTATAATATACCTGATCATGTCCTGATTGAAAAATCTCTCACTCAACCCCCACCTCTCTCCTTCTATACACACACAAATGCACACACCTTTTTGCACATATTCCTATTAGAAAGTCAAGTGAGCTCTGAGAAAACTCTATAACCATGGATTCTGTGTCCTTCTCAACTTAGACAAATATACTCAACCTCAAAATATTTTAAATTGAAGAAAAATGAAAATGCAACTATTTAGGTGTTTTTGTATAACAAATAATATTTAAAATTATGTGCTCTTATGAAAATGTTTAACACTTTCCAGCAATTCAAACAGGTCACATGTGAAAGGAATCACATAAAAATTCAGTGAATGTTTCTGGTAAAAATTTATAATTCTAAAGTTCATAAGGAAATTCAAAGGGTCAAGATTTTTACTTATTAAATATAATCATTATCTTTATTTCTGAAAAAGTATGTTAGATTTTTTCCTGTGTTTAAACTCTGGATAAAATGAATTATGATACATGTGCTTGTGTGTATGGTTTATTTTTCTCTTTATATTAGGAAGATTCATATGTATTATTGTATGCATACTAGTGCTTTTTATTTCTGTGTACTGTTTCACTGTTCAAATATAGAATAATTTATTTTCTGTTGTTGAAAATTCCACTTTTGGATTGAAATAAATGATGTTCTTATTAGCATAATTTACATATCTTTTGATAGAACTGTGCATAATTTTCTGGAAAGATAAAGCATCATGAGATAAAGTAGCTTCAATACTTTATAAGTACAGGAACTGTCTGAGGGAGCAGAATCTCTGAAAGCATAGTAAAGAAAAGAAATGAAAAATGCCAATTATAGTCTTGAGACTTGTTAGAGCAATGGAGACGGTGACCTATTTGCAATCTTGTGGTTGCCTAAAGCTTTGTCTTTTTGTTTTGTTTTGTTTTTAATGAGATCATACATATTCTCCACTTACCTATAGACTCTATAATTTATCAGAGTTTTGCTACTCTGTATGAACATAAGTGAGAGCAGCTTGTTCTCTCTCTCTTTCTCTCTCTCTCTCTCTCTCTCACACACACACACACACACACACAAACATATACAAAATACACATACACATATACACATTCACATATACAAAATACAGACCCATACACATATATGCCCATACACATATACAAAATACAGACCACACAATGAGAGACTGAAAAAGTATTATAGAAACCACATATAATGGCAGGAAATGAATAGAGCTGAGTGGCACAGGATAGGCTGTACTGGACATTTCTCATTCACTCAGTCTATTGACATAATAATTCTCCTGTATTCTTAGTGTCTTGTTTTAGATCAGCTAACACTAGATGAAAACGGTTCATGTTCTCTGCAGATACATTGACTGAGGATAAATGGTCATTGGCCTAGAATTTCTAATTCTACTGCTTTTATAGTTTAAGATGAAATCTCACACACGGGGCATGAGATCCCTTTTCATATATGTTTTTGGAAAAAGTTTGATCACGTACCCTGGGAATTTAGAAAAGGTGATAAGGACTTAACTTTTATGAGTTGAAGACAGAAGTTGAGGAAAATTCTGGCACATAAATTTCTTCTTCTTTCCACACTGACGGACTTACAGAAGTATCATTTCTCTGTGTAACTTGTCTGAAGATGACCCATGGTGCCAAACAAGTATAACTGTTGAGAACATGCTTCATAGTTTGTTATAAAACAGTTGCCAGAATAGGAATTCATCACTTGGAATTACTTTCCATCCTTCTCTGTCTCACTTTTCTCTCTCCTTACTTTCAGTGTCCTAGTATTTGACCTTCCAAATGAACTACTAGCGACCTATCCTTTCCTTTGTTTTATCCATTTTCTAGGGAATAAACTAAACCAAGTGTATATGCCAAAGAATATGTATAATTTTAACATTCACTGAGGTTGGACAACTTCAATTCCCACTGGCAATGTATGAGATGGTTTACTTCTAAATATCTTACAGAGTACATGATATTTAAATTATATTTTCACAACTGATCAACAAAAAGTGAAATACTGCTGTAGTTTTAAGTTGCATTTCTCCAATCTGTCATATTACACACTCATCTGTAGCTTACACTATAATGATCCCTTTATAACTGTAATGGCCTATTAGCCTACTGGATATTTCAGGCATATGTGTGTGTATGTGTGTGTATGTATATATATGTATGTACGTGTACACATACATACATATATATACATACACATGTATACATAATCTATGTGTGTCAAATATTTGACCTCTGTGATTTAATTTCATATATTTTTGAGTTTATAATTCTGGTATGGTCTTCTATAGGGTGTTTTTTGTCTCCTAAATTTTTGTTATAATTTTTATTTATTCACATTAATTATGATTGTTAATATTATTTACCAACCTCACTATGCTAAAGGATGCCTGGATAGTTGGTAAAACATTGTTTCTGGATGTAACTGAGGGTGTTTCCAGAAGAGATTAACATTTGGTTAAGTACACTAAGAAGATCTATCCTTAAAAACTTGGGTAAGAATCACCTAATCCTTTGAGGGCCTCGATAGAACAAAAATGTGGAGAAAGGTGAATTAACTTTTCTTTCTTAGGACGGGACATCCATCTTTTCCTGCCCTAGTACTTCTGAGACCCTTTTCTCTGGTCTTTGAACTTGATCTGGGAAATTTACCATTACTGCTCATATCCTCCCTTTAGTTTTCAGTTTGAACTTGAACTACGAAAGACATGAACTTCTTCCCTGTTTTTCTGATTTTCAGTTCTTTGGACACAGACTGAATTTTAGCACAGACTTCCTTAGTTCTCCAGCTTGCTGACAGCAGATTCAGGAACTTCTTTGCCTCCATAATTGTGTGTCAATTCTCATTTAAATATCTGTGTGTGTGTGTGTGTGTGTGTGTGTGTGTGAGTGTGTGTGTGTGTGTGTGTGTGTATGTGTTTGTGTGTCCTATTGCTCCACTTACTCTAGAGAATCCTGAATAATGCCATAATCAACCTTTGTTTTCATTGTTGGGACTAATGACACGTTAACTAACTCAGGCTGACTCCTTACTTCCTGGTGAGTGAGTAAGATCAAGGCTC